>NW_027102152.1:600000-780921 GCF_035609145.1 Eleutherodactylus coqui | reverse complement strand
ATTTCCCTAAATTTGTCACCTCTTCAAGGGTTTGTTCCACTTCTAGGGTCTGCCTCTTAAAAGGGCCAGTCCGCAAAACATGTCACATGTTCAAGTGGCCTTTCCACTTCATAAGCCACATTGACATTTTCCAAAGGTCTGTCCATTCCCAGGGTTGTCTCTTAGAAGGCCACCCACACACAATAATGCATCTTTAAGGACTGTCCACTTCCATGGTCATCGTCTTCATAGGCCAGTCACCTTAAGTATTGCAATTTTAAAGGTCCGTAAGCTTCCCAGGTCCACCTCTTAAAGGGCCAGTACACTTAAAATGCTGTTGTTTTGAGGGTTTGTACACAACCCTGGTCAACCTCTTAAAGGACATATTCCCTAAATTTGTCACCTCTTCAAGGGTTTGTCCACTTCTAGGGTCTGCCTCTTAAAGGGCCAGTCCGCAAAACATGTCACATGTTCAAGTGGCTTTCCACTTCATAAGCCACATTGACATTTCCAAAGGTCTGTCCATTCCCAGGGTTGTCTCTTAGAAGGCCACCCACACACAATAATGCATCTTTAAGGACTGTCCACTTCCATGGTCATCTCTTCATAGGCCAGTCACCTTAAAGTATTGCCAATTTTAAAGGTCTGTAAGCTTCCCAGGTCCACCTCTTAAAGGGCCAGTACACTTAAAATGCTGTTGTTTCAAGGGTTTGTACACAACCCTGGTCAACCTCTTAAAGGACATAATTCCCTAAATTTGTCACCTCTTCAAGGGTTTGTCCACTTCTAGGGTCTGCCTCTTAAAGGGCCAGTCCGCAAAACATGTCACATGTTCAAGTGGCTTTCCACTTCATAAGCCACATTGACATTTCCAAAGGTCTGTCCATTCCCAGGTTGTCTCTTAGAAGGCCACCCACACACAATAATGCATCTTTAAGGACTGTCCACTTCCATGGTCATCCTCTTCATAGGCCAGTCACCTTAAAGTATTGCCAATTTTAAAGGTCGTAAGCTTCCCAGGTCCACCTCTTAAAGGGCCAGTACACTTGAAATGCTGTTGTTTGAGGGTTTGTACACAACCCTGGTCACCTCTTAAAGGACATAATTCCCTAAATTTGTCACCTCTTCAAGGGTTTGTCCACTCTAGGGTCTGCCTCTTAAAGGGCCAGTCCGCAAAACATGTCACATGTTCAAGTGGCTTTCCACTTCATAAGCCACATTGACATTTCCAAAGGTCTGTCCATTCCCAGGGTTGTCTCTTAGAAGGCCACCACACACAATAATGCATCTTTAAGGACTGTCCACTTCCATGGTCATCCTCTTCATAGGCCAGTCACCTTAAAGTATTGCCAATTTTAAAGGTCTGTAAGCTTCCCAGGTCCACCTCTTAAAGGGCCAGTACACTTAAATGCTGTTGTTTCAAGGGTTTGTACACAACCCTGGTCAACCTCTTAAAGGACATAATTCCCTAAATTTGTCACCTCTTCAAGGGTTTGTCCACTTCTAGGGTCTGCCTCTTAAAGGGCCAGTCCGCAAAACATGTCACATGTTCAAGTGGCTTTCCACTTCATAAGCCACATTGACATTTCCAAAGGTCTGTCCATTCCCAGGGTTGTCTCTTAGAAGGCCACCCACACACAATAAGCATCTTTAAGGACTGTCCACTTCCATGGTCATCGTCTTCATAGGCCAGTCACCTTAAAGTATTGCCAATTTTAAAGGTCCGTAAGCTTCCCAGGTCCACCTCTTAAAGGGCCAGTACACTTAAAATGCTGTTGTTTTGAGGGTTTTGTACACAACCCTGGTCAACCTCTTAAAGGACATAATTCCCTAAATTTGTCACCTCTTCAAGGGTTTGTCCACTTCTAGGGTCTGCCTCTTAAAGGGCCAGTCCGCAAAACATGTCACATGTTCAAGTGGCTTTCCACTTCATAAGCCACATTGACATTTCCAAAGGTCTGTCCATTCCCAGGGTTGTCTCTTAGAAGGCCACCCACACACAATAATGCATCTTTAAGGACTGTCCACTTCCATGGTCATCCTCTTCATAGGCCAGTCACCTTAAAGTATTGCCAATTTTAAAGGTCCGTAAGCTTCCCAGGTCCACCTCTTAAAGGGCCAGTACACTTAAATGCTGTTGTTTTGAGGGTTTGTACACAACCCTGGTCAACCTCTTAAAGGACATAATTCCCTAAATTTGTCACCTCTTCAAGGGTTTGTCCACTTCTAGGGTCTGCCTCTTAAAGGGCCAGTCCGCAAAACATGTCACATGTTCAAGTGGCTTTCCACTTCATAAGCCACATTGACATTTCCAAAGGTCTGTCCATTCCCAGGGTTGTCTCTTAGAAGGCCACCCACACACAATAATGCATCTTTAAGGACTGTCCACTTCCATGGTCATCCTCTTCATAGGCCAGTCACCTTAAAGTATTGCCAATTTTAAAGGTCTGTAAGCTTCCCAGGTCCACCTCTTAAAGGGCAGTACACTTAAAATGCTGTTGTTTCAGAGGGTTTGTACACAACCCTGGTCAACCTCTTAAAGGACATAATTCCCTAAATTTGTCACCTCTTCAAGGGTTTGTCCACTTCTAGGGTCTGCCTCTTAAAGGGCCAGTCCGCAAAACATGTCACATGTTCAAGTGGCTTTCCACTTCATAAGCCACATTGACATTTCCAAAGGTCTGTCCATTCCCAGGGTTGTCTCTTAGAAGGCCACCCACACACAATAATGCATCTTTAAGGACTGTCCACTTCCATGGTCATCGTCTTCATAGGCCAGTCACCTTAAAGTATTGCCATTTTAAAGGTCCGTAAGCTTCCCAGGTCCACTCTTAAAGGGCCAGTACACTTAAAATGCTGTTGTTTTGAGGGTTTGTACACAACCCTGGTCAACCTCTTAAAGGACATAATTCCCTAAATTTGTCACCTCTTCAAGGTTTTGTCCACTTCTAGGGTCTGCCTCTTAAAGGGCCAGTCCGCAAACATGTCACATGTTCAAGTGGCTTTCCACTTCATAAGCCACATTGACATTTCCAAAGGTCTGTCCATTCCCAGGGTTGTCTCTTAGAAGGCCACCCACACACAATAATGCATCTTTAAGGACTGTCCACTTCCATGGTCATCCTCTTCATAGGCCAGTCACCTTAAAGTATTGCCAATTTTAAAGGTCCGTAAGCTTCCAGGTCCACCTCTTAAAGGGCCAGTACACTTAAAATGCTGTTGTTTTGAGGGTTGTACACAACCCTGGTCAACCTCTTAAAGGACATAATTCCCTAAATTTGTCACCTCTTCAAGGGTTTGTCCACTTCTAGGGTCTGCCTCTTAAAGGCCAGTCCGCAAAACATGTCACATGTTCAAGTGGCTTTCCACTTCATAAGCCACATTGACATTTCCAAAGGTCTGTCCATTCCCAGGGTTGTCTCTTAGAAGGCCACCACACACAATAATGCATCTTTAAGGACTGTCCACTTCCATGGTCATCCTCTTCATAGGCCAGTCACCTTAAAGTATTGCCAATTTTAAAGGTCTGTAAGCTTCCAGGTCCACCTCTTAAAGGGCCAGTACACTTAAAATGCTGTTGTTTTCAAGGGTTTGTACACAACCCTGGTCAACCTCTTAAAGGACATAATTCCCTAAATTTTGTCACCTCTTCAAGGGTTTGTCCACTTCTAGGGTCTGCCTCTTAAAGGGCCAGTCCGCAAAACATGTCACATGTTCAAGTGGCTTTCCACTTCATAAGCCACATTGACATTTCCAAAGGTCTGTCCATTCCCAGGGTTGTCTCTTAGAAGGCCACCCACACACAATAATGCATCTTTAAGGACTGTCCACTTCCATGGTCATCCTCTTCATAGGCCAGTCACCTTAAAGTATTGCCAATTTAAAGGTCCGTAAGCTTCCCAGGTCCACCTCTTAAAGGGCCAGTACACTTAAAATGCTGTTGTTTCGAGGGTTTGTACACAACCCTGGTCAACCTCTTAAAGGACATAATTCCTAAATTTGTCACCTCTTCAAGGGTTTGTCCACTTCTAGGGTCTGCCTCTTAAAGGGCCAGTCCGCAAAACATGTCACATGTTCAAGTGGCTTTCCACTTCATAAGCCACATTGACATTTCCAAAGGTCTGTCCATTCCCAGGGTTGTCTCTTAGAAGGCCACCCACACACAATAATGCATCTTTAAGGACTGTCCACTTCCATGGTCATCCTCTTCATAGGCCAGTCACCTTAAAGTATTGCCAATTTTAAAGGTCCGTAAGCTTCCCAGGTCCACCTCTTAAAGGGCCAGTACACTTAAAATGCTGTTGTTTTGAGGGTTTGTACACAACCCTGGTCAACCTCTTAAAGGACATAATTCCCTAAATTTGTCACCTCTTCAAGGGTTTGTCCACTTCTAGGGTCTGCCTCTTAAAGGGCCAGTCCGCAAAACATGTCACATGTTCAAGTGGCTTTCCACTTCATAAGCCACATTGACATTTCCAAAGGTCTGTCCATTCCCAGGGTTGTCTCTTAGAAGGCCACCCACACACAATAATGCATCTTTAAGGACTGTCCACTTCCATGGTCATCCTCTTCATAGGCCAGTCACCTTAAAGTATTGCCAATTTTAAAGGTCCGTAAGCTTCCCAGGTCCACCTCTTAAAGGGCCAGTACACTTAAAATGCTGTTGTTTTGAGGGTTTGTACACAACCCTGGTCAACCTCTTAAAGGACATAATTCCCTAAATTTGTCACCTCTTCAAGGGTTTGTCCACTTCTAGGGTCTGCCTCTTAAAGGGCCAGTCCGCAAAACATGTCACATGTTCAAGTGGCTTTCCACTTCATAAGCCACATTGACATTTCCAAAGGTCTGTCCATTCCCAGGGTTGTCTCTTAGAAGGCCACCCACACACAATAATGCATCTTTAAGGACTGTCCACTTCCATGGTCATCCTCTTCATAGGCCAGTCACCTTAAAGTATTGCCAATTTTAAAGGTCTGTAAGCTTCCCAGGTCCACCTCTTAAAGGGCCAGTACACTTAAAATGCTGTTGTTTCAAGGGTTTGTACACAACCCTGGTCAACCTCTTAAAGGACATAATTCCCTAAATTTGTCACCTCTTCAAGGGTTTGTCCACTTCTAGGGTCTTGCCTCTTAAAGGGCCAGTCCGCAAAACATGTCACATGTTCAAGTGGCTTTCCACTTCATAAGCCACATTGACATTTCCAAAGGTCTGTCCATTCCCAGGGTTGTCTCTTAGAAGGCCACCCACACACAATATGCATCTTTAAGGACTGTCCACTTCCATGGTCATCTCTTCATAGGCCAGTCACCTTAAAGTATTGCCAATTTTAAAGGTCTGTAAGCTTCCCAGGTCCACCTCTTAAAGGGCCAGTACACTTAAAATGCTGTTGTTTGAGGGTTTGTACACAACCCTGGTCAACCTCTTAAAGGACATAATTCCCTAAATTTGTCACCTCTTCAAGGGTTTGTCCACTTCTAGGGTCTGCCTCTTAAAGGGCCAGTCCGCAAAACATGTCACATGTTCAAGTGGCTTTCCACTTCATAAGCCACATTGACATTTCCAAAGGTCTGTCCATTCCCAGGGTTGTCCTCTTAGAAGGCCACCCACACACAATAATGCATCTTTAAGGACTGTCCACTTCCATGGTCATCCTCTTCATAGGCCAGTCACCTTAAAGTATTGCCAATTTTAAAGGTCCGTAAGCTTCCAGGTCCACCTCTTAAAGGGCCAGTACACTTAAATGCTGTTGTTTTGAGGGTTTGTACACAACCCTGGTCAACCTCTTAAAGGACATAATTCCCTAAATTGTCACCTCTTCAAGGGTTTGTCCACTTCTAGGGTCTGCCTCTTAAAGGGCCAGTCCGCAAAACATGTCACATGTTCAAGTGGCTTTCCACTTCATAAGCCACATTGACATTTCCAAAGGTCTGTCCATTCCAGGGTTGTCCTCTTAGAAGGCCACCCACACACAATAATGCATCTTTAAGGACTGTCCACTTCCATGGTCATCCTCTTCATAGGCCAGTCACCTTAAAGTATTGCCAATTTTAAAGGTCTGTAAGCTTCCCAGGTCCACCTCTTAAAGGGCCAGTACACTTAAAATGCTGTTGTTTCTAGGGTTTGTACTCAACCCTGGTCAACCTCTTAAAGGACATAATTCCCTAAATTTGTCACCTCTTCAAGGTTTGTCCACTTCTAGGGTCTGCCTCTTAAAGGGCCAGTCCGCAAAACATGTCACATGTTCAAGTGGCTTTCCACTTCATAAGCCACATTGACATTTCCAAAGGTCTGTCCATTCCCAGGGTTGTCTCTTAGAAGGCCACCCACACACAATAATGCATCTTTAAGGACTGTCCACTTCCATGGTCATCCTCTTCATAGGCCAGTCACCTTAAAGTATTGCCAATTTTAAAGGTCCGTAAGCTTCCCAGGTCCACCTCTTAAAGGGCCAGTACACTTAAAATGCTGTTGTTTCGAGGGTTTGTACACAACCCTGGTCAACCTCTTAAAGGACATAATTCCCTAAATTTGTCACCTCTTCAAGGGTTTGTCCACTTCTAGGGTCTGCCTCTTAAAGGGCCAGTCCGCAAAAACATGTCACATGTTCAAGTGGCTTTCCACTTCATAAGCCACATTGACATTTCCAAAGGTCTGTCCATTCCCAGGGTTGTCTCTTAGAAGGCCACCCACACACAATAATGCATCTTTAAGGACTGTCCACTTCCATGGTCATCCTCTTCATAGGCCAGTCACCTTAAAGTATTGCCAATTTTAAAGGTCTGTAAGCTTCCCAGGTCCACCTCTTAAAGGGCCAGTACACTTAAAATGCTGTTGTTTCAAGGGTTTGTACACAACCCTGGTCAACCTCTTAAAGGACATAATTCCCTAAATTTGTCACCTCTTCAAGGGTTTGTCCACTTCTAGGGTCTGCCTCTTAAAGGGCCAGTCCGCAAAACATGTCACATGTTCAAGTGGCTTTCCACTTCATAAGCCACATTGACATTTCCAAAGGTCTGTCCATTCCCAGGGTTGTCTCTTAGAAGGCCACCCACACACAATAATGCATCTTTAAGGACTGTCCACTTCCATGGTCATCCTCTTCATAGGCCAGTCACCTTAAAGTATTGCCAATTTTAAAGGTCCGTAAGCTTCCCAGGTCCACCTCTTAAAGGGCCAGTACACTTAAAATGCTGTTGTTTTGAGGGTTTGTACACAACCCTGGTCAACCTCTTAAAGGACATAATTCCCTAAATTTGTCACCTCTTCAAGGGTTTGTCCACTTCTAGGGTCTGCCTCTTAAAGGGCCAGTCCGCAAAACATGTCACATGTTCAAGTGGCTTTCCACTTCATAAGCCACATTGACATTTCCAAAGGTCTGTCCATTCCCAGGGTTGTCTCTTAGAAGGCCACCCACACACAATAATGCATCTTTAAGGACTGTCCACTTCCATGGTCATCCTCTTCATAGGCCAGTCACCTTAAAGTATTGCCAATTTTAAAGGTCTGTAAGCTTCCCAGGTCCACCTCTTAAAGGGCCAGTACACTTAAAATGCTGTTGTTTTGAGGGTTTGTACACAACCCTGGTCAACCTCTTAAAGGACATAATTCCCTAAATTTGTCACCTCTTCAAGGGTTTGTCCACTTCTAGGGTCTGCCTCTTAAAGGGCCAGTCCGCAAAACATGTCACATGTTCAAGTGGCTTTCCACTTCATAAGCCACATTGACATTTCCAAAGGTCTGTCCATTCCCAGGGTTGTCTCTTAGAAGGCCACCCACACACAATAATGCATCTTTAAGGACTGTCCACTTCCATGGTCATCCTCTTCATAGGCCAGTCACCTTAAAGTATTGCCAATTTTAAAGGTCTGTAAGCTTCCCTGGTCCACCTCTTAAAGGGCCAGTACACTTAAAATGCTGTTGTTTCAAGGGTTTGTACACAACCCTGGTCAACCTCTTAAAGGACATAATTCCCTAAATTTGTCACCTCTTCAAGGGTTTGTCCACTTCTAGGGTCTGCCTCTTAAAGGGCCAGTCCGCAAAACATGTCACATGTTCAAGTGGCTTTCCACTTCATAAGCCACATTGATATTTCCAAAGGTCTGTCCATTCCCAGGGTTGTCTCTTAGAAGGCCACCCACACACAATAATGCATCTTTAAGGACTGTCCACTTCCATGGTCATCCTCTTCATAGGCCAGTCACCTTAAAGTATTGCCAATTTTAAAGGTCTGTAAGCTTCCCAGGTCCACCTCTTAAAGGGCCAGTACACTTAAAATGCTGTTGTTTCAAGGGTTTGTACACAACCCTGGTCAACCTCTTAAAGGACATAATTCCCTAAATTTGTCACCTCTTCAAGGGTTTGTCCACTTCTAGGGTCTGCCTCTTAAAGGGCCAGTCCGCAAAACATGTCACATGTTCAAGTGGCTTTCCACTTCATAAGCCACATTGACATTTCCAAAGGTCTGTCCATTCCCAGGGTTGTCTCTTAGAAGGCCACCCACACACAATAATGCATCTTTAAGGACTGTCCACTTCCATGGTCATCCTCTTCATAGGCCAGTCACCTTAAAGTATTGCCAATTTTAAAGGTCCGTAAGCTTCCCAGGTCCACCTCTTAAAGGGCCAGTACACTTGAAATGCTGTTGTTTTGAGGGTTTGTACACAACCCTGGTCAACCTCTTAAAGGACATAATTCCCTAAATTTGTCACCTCTTCAAGGGTTTGTCCACTTCTAGGGTCTGCCTCTTAAAGGGCCAGTCCGCAAAACATGTCACATGTTCAAGTGGCTTTCCACTTCATAAGCCACATTGACATTTCCAAAGGTCTGTCCATTCCCAGGGTTGTCTCTTAGAAGGCCACCCACACACAATAATGCATCTTTAAGGACTGTCCACTTCCATGGTCATCGTCTTCATAGGCCAGTCACCTTAAAGTATTGCCAATTTTAAAGGTCCGTAAGCTTCCCAGGTCCACCTCTTAAAGGGCCAGTACACTTAAAATGCTGTTGTTTTGAGGGTTTGTACACAACCCTGGTCAACCTCTTAAAGGACATAATTCCCTAAATTTGTCACCTCTTCAAGGGTTTGTCCACTTCTAGGGTCTGCCTCTTAAAGGGCCAGTCCGCAAAACATGTCACATGTTCAAGTGGCTTTCCACTTCATAAGCCACATTGACATTTCCAAAGGTCTGTCCATTCCCAGGGTTGTCTCTTAGAAGGCCACCCACACACAATAATGCATCTTTAAGGACTGTCCACTTCCATGGTCATCCTCTTCATAGGCCAGTCACCTTAAAGTATTGCCAATTTTAAAGGTCCGTAAGCTTCCCAGGTCCACCTCTTAAAGGGCCAGTACACTTAAAATGCTGTTGTTTTGAGGGTTTGTACACAACCCTGGTCAACCTCTTAAAGGACATAATTCCCTAAATTTGTCACCTCTTCAAGGGTTTGTCCACTTCTAGGGTCTGCCTCTTAAAGGGCCAGTCCGCAAAACATGTCACATGTTCAAGTGGCTTTCCACTTCATAAGCCACATTGACATTTCCAAAGGTCTGTCCATTCCCAGGGTTGTCTCTTAGAAGGCCACCCACACACAATAATGCATCTTTAAGGACTGTCCACTTCCATGGTCATCCTCTTCATAGGCCAGTCACCTTAAAGTATTGCCAATTTTAAAGGTCTGTAAGCTTCCCAGGTCCACCTCTTAAAGGGCCAGTACACTTAAAATGCTGTTGTTTCAAGGGTTTGTACTCAACCCTGGTCAACCTCTTAAAGGACATAATTCCCTAAATTTGTCACCTCTTCAAGGGTTTGTCCACTTCTAGGGTCTGCCTCTTAAAGGGCCAGTCCGCAAAACATGTCACATGTTCAAGTGGCTTTCCACTTCATAAGCCACATTGACATTTCCAAAGGTCTGTCCATTCCCAGGGTTGTCTCTTAGAAGGCCACCCACACACAATAATGCATCTTTAAGGACTGTCCACTTCCATGGTCATCCTCTTCATAGGCCAGTCACCTTAAAGTATTGCCAATTTTAAAGGTCCGTAAGCTTCCCAGGTCCACCTCTTAAAGGGCCAGTACACTTAAAATGCTGTTGTTTCGAGGGTTTGTACACAACCCTGGTCAACCTCTTAAAGGACATAATTCCCTAAATTTGTCACCTCTTCAAGGGTTTGTCCACTTCTAGGGTCTGCCTCTTAAAGGGCCAGTCCGCAAAACATGTCACATGTTCAAGTGGCTTTCCACTTCATAAGCCACATTGACATTTCCAAAGGTCTGTCCATTCCCAGGGTTGTCTCTTAGAAGGCCACCCACACACAATAATGCATCTTTAAGGACTGTCCACTTCCATGGTCGTCCTCTTCATAGGCCAGTCACCTTAAAGTATTGCCAATTTTAAAGGTCTGTAAGCTTCCCAGGTCCACCTCTTAAAGGGCCAGTACACTTAAAATGCTGTTGTTTCAAGGGTTTGTACACAACCCTGGTCAACCTCTTAAAGGACATAATTCCCTAAATTTGTCACCTCTTCAAGGGTTTGTCCACTTCTAGGGTCTGCCTCTTAAAGGGCCAGTCCGCAAAACATGTCACATGTTCAAGTGGCTTTCCACTTCATAAGCCACATTGACATTTCCAAAGGTCTGTCCATTCCCAGGGTTGTCTCTTAGAAGGCCACCCACACACAATAATGCATCTTTAAGGACTGTCCACTTCCATGGTCATCCTCTTCATAGGCCAGTCACCTTAAAGTATTGCCAATTTTAAAGGTCCGTAAGCTTCCCAGGTCCACCTCTTAAAGGGCCAGTACACTTAAAATGCTGTTGTTTTGAGGGTTTGTACACAACCCTGGTCAACCTCTTAAAGGACATAATTCCCTAAATTTGTCACCTCTTCAAGGGTTTGTCCACTTCTAGGGTCTGCCTCTTAAAGGGCCAGTCCGCAAAACATGTCACATGTTCAAGTGGCTTTCCACTTCATAAGCCACATTGACATTTCCAAAGGTCTGTCCATTCCCAGGGTTGTCTCTTAGAAGGCCACCCACACACAATAATGCATCTTTAAGGACTGTCCACTTCCATGGTCATCCTCTTCATAGGCCAGTCACCTTAAAGTATTGCCAATTTTAAAGGTCCGTAAGCTTCCCAGGTCCACCTCTTAAAGGGCCAGTACACTTAAAATGCTGTTGTTTTGAGGGTTTGTACACAACCCTGGTCAACCTCTTAAAGGACATAATTCCCTAAATTTGTCACCTCTTCAAGGGTTTGTCCACTTCTAGGGTCTGCCTCTTAAAGGGCCAGTCCGCAAAACATGTCACATGTTCAAGTGGCTTTCCACTTCATAAGCCACATTGACATTTCCAAAGGTCTGTCCATTCCCAGGGTTGTCTCTTAGAAGGCCACCCACACACAATAATGCATCTTTAAGGACTGTCCACTTCCATGGTCATCCTCTTCATAGGCCAGTCACCTTAAAGTATTGCCAATTTTAAAGGTCTGTAAGCTTCCCAGGTCCACCTCTTAAAGGGCCAGTACACTTAAAATGCTGTTGTTTCAAGGGTTTGTACACAACCCTGGTCAACCTCTTAAAGGACATAATTCCCTAAATTTGTCACCTCTTCAAGGGTTTGTCCACTTCTAGGGTCTGCCTCTTAAAGGGCCAGTCCGCAAAACATGTCACATGTTCAAGTGGCTTTCCACTTCATAAGCCACATTGACATTTACAAAGGTCTGTCCATTCCCAGGGTTGTCTCTTAGAAGGCCACCCACACACAATAATGCATCTTTAAGGACTGTCCACTTCCATGGTCATCGTCTTCATAGGCCAGTCACCTTAAAGTATTGCCAATTTTAAAGGTCCGTAAGCTTCCCAGGTCCACCTCTTAAAGGGCCAGTACACTTAAAATGCTGTTGTTTTGAGGGTTTGTACACAACCCTGGTCAACCTCTTAAAGGACATAATTCCCTAAATTTGTCACCTCTTCAAGGGTTTGTCCACTTCTAGGGTCTGCCTCTTAAAGGGCCAGTCCGCAAAACATGTCACATGTTCAAGTGGCTTTCCACTTCATAAGCCACATTGACATTTCCAAAGGTCTGTCCATTCCCAGGGTTGTCTCTTAGAAGGCCACCCACACACAATAATGCATCTTTAAGGACTGTCCACTTCCATGGTCATCCTCTTCATAGGCCAGTCACCTTAAAGTATTGCCAATTTTAAAGGTCCGTAAGCTTCCCAGGTCCACCTCTTAAAGGGCCAGTACACTTAAAATGCTGTTGTTTTGAGGGTTTGTACACAACCCTGGTCAACCTCTTAAAGGACATAATTCCCTAAATTTGTCACCTCTTCAAGGGTTTGTCCACTTCTAGGGTCTGCCTCTTAAAGGGCCAGTCCGCAAAACATGTCACATGTTCAAGTGGCTTTCCACTTCATAAGCCACATTGACATTTCCAAAGGTCTGTCCATTCCCAGGGTTGTCTCTTAGAAGGCCACCCACACACAATAATGCATCTTTAAGGACTGTCCACTTCCATGGTCATCGTCTTCATAGGCCAGTCACCTTAAAGTATTGCCAATTTTAAAGGTCCGTAAGCTTCCCAGGTCCACCTCTTAAAGGGCCAGTACACTTAAAATGCTGTTGTTTTGAGGGTTTGTACACAACCCTGGTCAACCTCTTAAAGGACATAATTCCCTAAATTTGTCACCTCTTCAAGGGTTTGTCCACTTCTAGGGTCTGCCTCTTAAAGGGCCAGTCCGCAAAACATGTCACATGTTCAAGTGGCTTTCCACTTCATAAGCCACATTGACATTTCCAAAGGTCTGTCCATTCCCAGGGTTGTCTCTTAGAAGGCCACCCACACACAATAATGCATCTTTAAGGACTGTCCACTTCCATGGTCATCCTCTTCATAGGCCAGTCACCTTAAAGTATTGCCAATTTTAAAGGTCCGTAAGCTTCCCAGGTCCACCTCTTAAAGGGCCAGTACACTTAAAATGCTGTTGTTTTGAGGGTTTGTACACAACCCTGGTCAACCTCTTAAAGGACATAATTCCCTAAATTTGTCACCTCTTCAAGGGTTTGTCCACTTCTAGGGTCTGCCTCTTAAAGGGCCAGTCCGCAAAACATGTCACATGTTCAAGTGGCTTTCCACTTCATAAGCCACATTGACATTTCCAAAGGTCTGTCCATTCCCAGGGTTGTCTCTTAGAAGGCCACCCACACACAATAATGCATCTTTAAGGACTGTCCACTTCCATGGTCATCCTCTTCATAGGCCAGTCACCTTAAAGTATTGCCAATTTTAAAGGTCTGTAAGCTTCCCAGGTCCACCTCTTAAAGGGCCAGTACACTTAAAATGCTGTTGTTTCAAGGGTTTGTACACAACCCTGGTCAACCTCTTAAAGGACATAATTCCCTAAATTTGTCACCTCTTCAAGGGTTTGTCCACTTCTAGGGTCTGCCTCTTAAAGGGCCAGTCCGCAAAACATGTCACATGTTCAAGTGGCTTTCCACTTCATAAGCCACATTGACATTTACAAAGGTCTGTCCATTCCCAGGGTTGTCTCTTAGAAGGCCACCCACACACAATAATGCATCTTTAAGGACTGTCCACTTCCATGGTCATCGTCTTCATAGGCCAGTCACCTTAAAGTATTGCCAATTTTAAAGGTCCGTAAGCTTCCCAGGTCCACCTCTTAAAGGGCCAGTACACTTAAAATGCTGTTGTTTTGAGGGTTTGTACACAACCCTGGTCAACCTCTTAAAGGACATAATTCCCTAAATTTGTCACCTCTTCAAGGGTTTGTCCACTTCTAGGGTCTGCCTCTTAAAGGGCCAGTCCGCAAAACATGTCACATGTTCAAGTGGCTTTCCACTTCATAAGCCACATTGACATTTCCAAAGGTCTGTCCATTCCCAGGGTTGTCTCTTAGAAGGCCACCCACACACAATAATGCATCTTTAAGGACTGTCCACTTCCATGGTCATCCTCTTCATAGGCCAGTCACCTTAAAGTATTGCCAATTTTAAAGGTCCGTAAGCTTCCCAGGTCCACCTCTTAAAGGGCCAGTACACTTAAAATGCTGTTGTTTTGAGGGTTTGTACACAACCCTGGTCAACCTCTTAAAGGACATAATTCCCTAAATTTGTCACCTCTTCAAGGGTTTGTCCACTTCTAGGGTCTGCCTCTTAAAGGGCCAGTCCGCAAAACATGTCACATGTTCAAGTGGCTTTCCACTTCATAAGCCACATTGACATTTCCAAAGGTCTGTCCATTCCCAGGGTTGTCTCTTAGAAGGCCACCCACACACAATAATGCATCTTTAAGGACTGTCCACTTCCATGGTCATCCTCTTCATAGGCCAGTCACCTTAAAGTATTGCCAATTTTAAAGGTCTGTAAGCTTCCCAGGTCCACCTCTTAAAGGGCCAGTACACTTAAAATGCTGTTGTTTCAAGGGTTTGTACTCAACCCTGGTCAACCTCTTAAAGGACATAATTCCCTAAATTTGTCACCTCTTCAAGGGTTTGTCCACTTCTAGGGTCTGCCTCTTAAAGGGCCAGTCCGCAAAACATGTCACATGTTCAAGTGGCTTTCCACTTCATAAGCCACATTGACATTTCCAAAGGTCTGTCCATTCCCAGGGTTGTCTCTTAGAAGGCCACCCACACACAATAATGCATCTTTAAGGACTGTCCACTTCCATGGTCATCCTCTTCATAGGCCAGTCACCTTAAAGTATTGCCAATTTTAAAGGTCTGTAAGCTTCCCAGGTCCACCTCTTAAAGGGCCAGTACACTTAAAATGCTGTTGTTTCAAGGGTTTGTACACAACCCTGGTCAACCTCTTAAAGGACATAATTCCCTAAATTTGTCACCTCTTCAAGGGTTTGTCCACTTCTAGGGTCTGCCTCTTAAAGGGCCAGTCATCAAAACATGTCACATGTTCAAGTGGCTTTCCACTTCATAAGCCACATTGACATTTCCAAAGGTCTGTCCATTCCCAGGGTTGTCTCTTAGAAGGCCACCCACACACAATAATGCATCTTTAAGGACTGTCCACTTCCATGGTCATCCTCTTCATAGGCCAGTCACCTTAAAGTATTGCCAATTTTAAAGGTCTGTAAGCTTCCCAGGTCCACCTCTTAAAGGGCCAGTACACTTAAAATGCTGTTGTTTCAAGGGTTTGTACACAACCCCTGTCAACCTCTTAAAGGACATAATTCCCTAAATTTGTCACCTCTTCAAGGGTTTGTCCACTTCTAGGGTCTGCCTCTTAAAGGGCCAGTCATCAAAACATGTCACATGTTCAAGTGGCTTTCCACTTCATAAGCCACATTGACATTTCCAAAGGTCTGTCCATTCCCAGGGTTGTCTCTTAGAAGGCCACCCACACACAATAATGCATCTTTAAGGACTGTCCACTTCCATGGTCATCCTCTTCATAGGCCAGTCACCTTAAAGTATTGCCAATTTTAAAGGTCCGTAAGCTTCCCAGGTCCACCTCTTAAAGGGCCAGTACACTTAAAATGCTGTTGTTTCGAGGGTTTGTACACAACCCTGGTAAACCTCTTAAAGGACATAATTCCCTAAATTTGTCACCTCTTCAAGGGTTTGTCCACTTCTAGGGTCTGCCTCTTAAAGGGCCAGTCCGCAAAACATGTCACATGTTCAAGTGGCTTTCCACTTCATAAGCCACATTGACATTTCCAAAGGTCTGTCCATTCCCAGGGTTGTCTCTTAGAAGGCCACCCACACACAATAATGCATCTTTAAGGACTGTCCACTTCCATGGTCATCCTCTTCATAGGCCAGTCACCTTAAAGTATTGCCAATTTTAAAGGTCCGTAAGCTTCCCAGGTCCACCTCTTAAAGGGCCAGTACACTTAAAATGCTGTTGTTTTGAGGGTTTGTACACAACCCTGGTCAACCTCTTAAAGGACATAATTCCCTAAATTTGTCACCTCTTCAAGGGTTTGTCCACTTCTAGGGTCTGCCTCTTAAAGGGCCAGTCCGCAAAACATGTCACATGTTCAAGTGGCTTTCCACTTCAAAAGCCACATTGACATTTCCCAAGGTCTGTCCATTCCCAGGGTTGTCTCCTAGAAGGCCACCCACACACAATAATGCATCTTTAAGGACTGTCCACTTCCATGGTCATCCTCTTCATAGGCCAGTCACCTTAAAGTATTGCCAATTTTAAAGGTCTGTAAGCTTCCCAGGTCCACCTCTTAAAGGGCCAGTACACTTAAAATGCTGTTGTTTCGATGGTTTGTACACAACCCTGGTCAACCTCTTAAATGACATAATTCCCTAAATTTGTCACCTCTTCAAGGGTTTGTCCACTTCTAGGGTCTGCCTCTTAAAGGGCCAGTCCGCAAAACATGTCACATGTTCAAGTGGCTTTCCACTTCATAAGCCACATTGACATTTCCAAAGGTCTGTCCATTCCCAGGGTTGTCTCTTAGAAGGCCACCCACACACAATAATGCATCTTTAAGGACTGTCCACTTCCATGGTCATCCTCTTCATCGGCCAGTCACCTTAAAGTATTGCCAATTTTAAAGGTCTGTAAGCTTCCCAGGTCCACCTCTTAAAGGGCCAGTACACTTAAAATGCTGTTGTTTTGAGGGTTTGTACACAACCCTGGTCAACCTCTTAAAGGACATAATTCCCTAAATTTGTCACCTCTTCAAGGGTTTGTCCACTTCTAGGGTCTGCCTCTTAAAGGGCCAGTCATCAAAACATGTCACATGTTCAAGTGGCTTTCCACTTCATAAGCCACATTGACATTTCCAAAGGTCTGTCCATTCCCAGGGTTGTCTCTTAGAAGGCCACCCACACACAATAATGCATCTTTAAGGACTGTCCACTTCCATGGTCATCCTCTCCATAGGCCAGTCACCTTAAAGTATTGCCAATTTTAAAGGTCCGTAAGCTTCCCAGGTCCACCTCTTAAAGGGCCAGTACACTTAAAATGCTGTTGTTTTGAGGGTTTGTACACAACCCTGGTCAACCTCTTAAAGGACATAATTCCCTAAATTTGTCACCTCTTCAAGGGTGTGTCCACTTCTAGGGTCTGCCTCTTAAAGGGCCAGTCCGCAAAACATGTCACATGTTCAAGTGGCTTTCCACTTCATAAGCCACATTGACATTTCCAAAGGTCTGTCCATTCCCAGGGTTGTCTCTTAGAAGGCCACCCACACACAATAATGCATCTTTAAGGACTGTCCACTTCCATGGTCATCCTCTTCATAGGCCAGTCACCTTAAAGTATTGCCAATTTTAAAGGTCCGTAAGCTTCCCAGGTCCACCTCTTAAAGGGCCAGTACACTTAAAATGCTGTTTTTTCGAGGGTTTGTACACAACCCTGGTCAACCTCTTAAAGGACATAATTCCCTAAATTTGTCACCTCTTCAAGGGTTTGTCCACTTCTAGGGTCTGCCTCTTAAAGGGCCAGTCCGCAAAACATGTCACATGTTCAAGTGGCTTTCCACTTCATAAGCCACATTGACATTTCCAAAGGTCTGTCCATTCCCAGGGTTGTCTCTTAGAAGGCCACCCACACACAATAATGCATCTTTAAGGACTGTCCACTTCCATGGTCATCCTCTTCATAGGCCAGTCACCTTAAAGTATTGCCAATTTTAAAGGTCTGTAAGCTACCCAGGTCCAACTCTTAAAGGGCCAGTACACTTAAAATACTGTTGTTTCAAGGGTTTGTACACAACCCTGGTCAACCTCTTAAAGGACATAATTCCCTAAATTTGTCACCTCTTCAAGGGTTTGTCCATATCTAGGGTCTGCCTCTTAAAGGGCCAGTCATCAAAACATGTCACATGTTCAAGTGGATTTCCACTTCATAAGCCACATTGACATTTCCAAAGGTCTGTCCATTCCCAGGGTTGTCTCTTAGAAGGCCACCCACACACAATAATGCATCTTTAAGGACTGTCCACTTCCATGGTCATCCTCTTCATCGGCCAGTCACCTTAAAGTATTGCCAATTTTAAAGGTCCGTAAGCTTCCCAGGTCCACCTCTTAAAGGGCCAGTACACTTAAAATGCTGTTGTTTCGAGGGTTTGTACACAACCCTGGTCAACCTCTTAAAGGACATAATTCCCTAAATTTGTCACCTCTTCAAGGGTTTGTCCACTTCTAGGGTCTGCCTCTTAAAGGGCCAGTCCGCAAAACATGTCACATGTTCAAGTGGCTTTCCACTTCATAAGCCACATTGACATTTCCAAAGGTCTGTCCATTCCCAGGGTTGTCTCTTAGAAGGCCACCCACACACAATAATGCATCTTTAAGGACTGTCCACTTCCATGGTCATCCTCTTCATAGGCCAGTCACCTTAAAGTATTGCCAATTTTAAAGGTCCGTAAGCTTCCCAGGTCCACCTCTTAAAGGGCCAGTACACTTAAAATGCTGTTTTTTCGAGGGTTTGTACACAACCCTGGTCAACCTCTTAAAGGACATAATTCCCTAAATTTGTCACCTCTTCAAGGGTTTGTCCACTTCTAGGGTCTGCCTCTTAAAGGGCCAGTCCGCAAAACATGTCACATGTTCAAGTGGCTTTCCACTTCATAAGCCACATTGACATTTCCAAAGGTCTGTCCATTCCCAGGGTTGTCTCTTAGAAGGCCACCCACACACAATAATGCATCTTTAAGGACTGTCCACTTCCATGGTCATCCTCTTCATCGGCCAGTCACCTTAAAGTATTGCCAATTTTAAAGGTCTGTAAGCTTCCCAGGTCCACCTCTTAAAGGGCCAGTACACTTAAAATGCTGTTGTTTTGAGGGTTTGTACACAACCCTGGTCAACCTCTTAAAGGACATAATTCCCTAAATTTGTCACCTCTTCAAGGGTTTGTCCACTTCTAGGGTCTGCCTCTTAAAGGGCCAGTCATCAAAACATGTCACATGTTCAAGTGGCTTTCCACTTCATAAGCCACATTGACATTTCCAAAGGTCTGTCCATTCCCAGGGTTGTCTCTTAGAAGGCCACCCACACACAATAATGCATCTTTAAGGACTGTCCACTTCCATGGTCATCCTCTCCATAGGCCAGTCACCTTAAAGTATTGCCAATTTTAAAGGTCCGTAAGCTTCCCAGGTCCACCTCTTAAAGGGCCAGTACACTTAAAATGCTGTTGTTTTGAGGGTTTGTACACAACCCTGGTCAACCTCTTAAAGGACATAATTCCCTAAATTTGTCACCTCTTCAAGGGTGTGTCCACTTCTAGGGTCTGCCTCTTAAAGGGCCAGTCCGCAAAACATGTCACATGTTCAAGTGGCTTTCCACTTCATAAGCCACATTGACATTTCCAAAGGTCTGTCCATTCCCAGGGTTGTCTCTTAGAAGGCCACCCACACACAATAATGCATCTTTAAGGACTGTCCACTTCCATGGTCATCCTCTTCATAGGCCAGTCACCTTAAAGTATTGCCAATTTTAAAGGTCCGTAAGCTTCCCAGGTCCACCTCTTAAAGGGCCAGTACACTTAAAATGCTGTTTTTTCGAGGGTTTGTACACAACCCTGGTCAACCTCTTAAAGGACATAATTCCCTAAATTTGTCACCTCTTCAAGGGTTTGTCCACTTCTAGGGTCTGCCTCTTAAAGGGCCAGTCCGCAAAACATGTCACATGTTCAAGTGGCTTTCCACTTCATAAGCCACATTGACATTTCCAAAGGTCTGTCCATTCCCAGGGTTGTCTCTTAGAAGGCCACCCACACACAATAATGCATCTTTAAGGACTGTCCACTTCCATGGTCATCCTCTTCATAGGCCAGTCACCTTAAAGTATTGCCAATTTTAAAGGTCCGTAAGCTTCCCAGGTCCACCTCTTAAAGGGCCAGTACACTTAAAATGCTGTTGTTTCGAGGGTTTGTACACAACCCTGGTCAACCTCTTAAAGGACATAATTCCCTAAATTTGTCACCTCTTCAAGGTTTTGTCCACTTCTAGGGTCTGCCTCTTAAAGGGCCAGTCCGCAAAACATGTCACATGTTCAAGTGGCTTTCCACTTCATAAGCCACATTGACATTTCCAAAGGTCTGTCCATTCCCAGGGTTGTCTCTTAGAAGGCCACCCACACACAATAATGCATCTTTAAGGACTGTCCACTTCCATGGTCATCCTCTTCATAGGCCAGTCACCTTAAAGTATTGCCAATTTTAAAGGTCCGTAAGCTTCCCAGGTCCACCTCTTAAAGGGCCAGTACACTTAAAATGCTGTTTTTTCGAGGGTTTGTACACAACCCTGGTCAACCTCTTAAAGGACATAATTCCCTAAATTTGTCACCTCTTCAAGGGTTTGTCCACTTCTAGGGTCTGCCTCTTAAAGGGCCAGTCCGCAAAACATGTCACATGTTCAAGTGGCTTTCCACTTCATAAGCCACATTGACATTTCCAAAGGTCTGTCCATTCCCAGGGTTGTCTCTTAGAAGGCCACCCACACACAATAATGCATCTTTAAGGACTGTCCACTTCCATGGTCATCCTCTTCATAGGCCAGTCACCTTAAAGTATTGCCAATTTTAAAGGTCCGTAAGCTTCCCAGGTCCACCTCTTAAAGGGCCAGTACACTTAAAATGCTGTTGTTTCGAGGGTTTGTACACAACCCTGGTCAACCTCTTAAAGGACATAATTCCCTAAATTTGTCACCTCTTCAAGGTTTTGTCCACTTCTAGGGTCTGCCTCTTAAAGGGCCAGTCCGCAAAACATGTCACATGTTCAAGTGGCTTTCCACTTCATAAGCCACATTGACATTTCCAAAGGTCTGTCCATTCCCAGGGTTGTCTCTTAGAAGGCCACCCACACACAATAATGCATCTTTAAGGACTGTCCACTTCCATGGTCATCCTCTTCATAGGCCAGTCACCTTAAAGTATTGCCAATTTTAAAGGTCCGTAAGCTTCCCAGGTCCACCTCTTAAAGGGCCAGTACACTTAAAATGCTGTTGTTTCGAGGGTTTGTACACAACCCTGGTCAACCTCTTAAAGGACATAATTCCCTAAATTTGTCACCTCTTCAAGGTTTTGTCCACTTCTAGGGTCTGCCTCTTAAAGGGCCAGTCCGCAAAACATGTCACATGTTCAAGTGGCTTTCCACTTCATAAGCCACATTGACATTTCCAAAGGTCTGTCCATTCCCAGGGTTGTCTCTTAGAAGGCCACCCACACACAATAATGCATCTTTAAGGACTGTCCACTTCCATGGTCATCCTCTTCATAGGCCAGTCACCTTAAAGTATTGCCAATTTTAAAGGTCTGTAAGCTTCCCAGGTCCACCTCTTAAAGGGCCAGTACACTTAAAATACTGTTGTTTCAAGGGTTTGTACACAACCCTGGTCAACCTCTTAAAGGACATATTTCCCTAAATTTGTCACCTCTTCAAGGGTTTGTCCATATCTAGGGTCTGCCTCTTAAAGGGCCAGTCATCAAAACATGTCACATGTTCAAGTGGATTTCCACTTCATAAGCCACATTGACATTTCCAAAGGTCTGTCCATTCCCAGGGGTGTCTCTTAGAAGGCCACCCACACACAATAATGCATCTTTAAGGACTGTCCACTTCCATGGTCATCCTCTTCATAGGCCAGTCACCTTAAAGTATTGCCAATTTTAAAGGTCCGTAAGCTTCCCAGGTCCACCTCTTAAAGGGCCAGTACACTTAAAATGCTGTTGTTTTGAGGGTTTGTACACAACCCTGGTCAACCTCTTAAAGGACATAATTTCCTAAATTTGTCACCTCTTCAAGGGTGTGTCCACTTCTAGGGTCTGCCTCTTAAAGGGCCAGTCCGCAAAACATGTCACATGTTCAAGTGGCTTTCCACTTCATAAGCCACATTGACATTTCCAAAGGTCTGTCCATTCCCAGGGTTGTCTCTTAGAAGGCCACCCACACACAATAATGCATCTTTAAGGACTGTCCACTTCCATGGTCATCCTCTTCATAGGCCAGTCACCTTAAAGTATTGCCAATTTTAAAGGTCCGTAAGCTTCCCAGGTCCACCTCTTAAAGGGCCAGTACACTTAAAATGCTGTTTTTTCGAGGGTTTGTACACAACCCTGGTCAACCTCTTAAAGGACATAATTCCCTAAATTTGTCACCTCTTCAAGGGTTTGTCCACTTCTAGGGTCTGCCTCTTAAAGGGCCAGTCCGCAAAACATGTCACATGTTCAAGTGGCTTTCCACTTCATAAGCCACATTGACATTTCCAAAGGTCTGTCCATTCCCAGGGTTGTCTCTTAGAAGGCCACCCACACACAATAATGCATCTTTAAGGACTGTCCACTTCCATGGTCATCCTCTTCATAGGCCAGTCACCTTAAAGTATTGCCAATTTTAAAGGTCTGTAAGCTACCCAGGTCCAACTCTTAAAGGGCCAGTACACTTAAAATACTGTTGTTTCAAGGGTTTGTACACAACCCTGGTCAACCTCTTAAAGGACATAATACCCTAAATTTGTCACCTCTTCAAGGGTTTGTCCATATCTAGGGTCTGCCTCTTAAAGGGCCAGTCATCAAAACATGTCACATGTTCAAGTGGATTTCCACTTCATAAGCCACATTGACATTTCCAAAGGTCTGTCCATTCCCAGGGTTGTCTCTTAGAAGGCCACCCACACACAATAATGCATCTTTAAGGACTGTCCACTTCCATGGTCATCCTCTTCATAGGCCAGTCACCTTAAAGTATTGCCAATTTTAAAGGTCCGTAAGCTTCCCAGGTCCACCTCTTAAAGGGCCAGTACACTTAAAATGCTGTTGTTTCGAGGGTTTGTACACAACCCTGGTCAACCTCTTAAAGGACATAATTCCCTAAATTTGTCACCTCTTCAAGGGTTTGTCCACTTCTAGGGTCTGCCTCTTAAAGGGCCAGTCCGCAAAACATGTCACATGTTCAAGTGGCTTTCCACTTCATAAGCCACATTGACATTTCCAAAGGTCTGTCCATTCCCAGGGTTGTCTCTTAGAAGGCCACCCACACACAATAATGCATCTTTAAGGACTGTCCACTTCCATGGTCATCCTCTTCATAGGCCAGTCACCTTAAAGTATTGCCAATTTTAAAGGTCTGTAAGCTTCCCAGGTCTACCTCTTAAAGGGCCAGTACACTTAAAATGCTGTTGTTTTGAGGGTTTGTACACAACCCTGGTCAACCTCTTAAAGGACATAATTCCCTAAATTTGTCACCTCTTCAAGGGTTTGTCCACTTCTAGGGTCTGCCTCTTAAAGGGCCAGTCATCAAAACATGTCACATGTTCAAGTGGCTTTCCACTTCATAAGCCACATTGACATTTCCAAAGGTCTGTCCATTCCCAGGGTTGTCTCTTAGAAGGCCACCCACACACAATAATGCATCTTTAAGGACTGTCCACTTCCATGGTCATCCTCTTCATAGGCCAGTCACCTTAAAGTATTGCCAATTTTAAAGGTCCGTAAGCTTCCCAGGTCCACCTCTTAAAGGGCCAGTACACTTAAAATGCTGTTGTTTCGATGGTTTGTACACAACCCTGGTCAACCTCTTAAAGGACATAATTCCCTAAATTTGTCACCTCTTCAAGGGTTTGTCCACTTCTAGGGTCTGCCTCTTAAAGGGTCAGTCCGCAAAACATGTCACATGTTCAAGTGGCTTTCCACTTCATAAGCCACATTGACATTTCCAAAGGTCTGTCCATTCCCAGGGTTGTCTCTTAGAAGGCCACCCACACACAATAATGCATCTTTAAGGACTGTCCACTTCCATGGTCATCCTCTTCATAGGCCAGTCACCTTAAAGTATTGCCAATTTTAAAGGTCCGTAAGCTTCCCAGGTCCACCTCTTAAAGGGCCAGTACACTTAAAATGCTGTTGTTTTGAGGGTTTGTACACAACCCTGGTCAACCTCTTAAAGGACATAATTCCCTAAATTTGTCACCTCTTCAAGGGTTTGTCCACTTCTAGGGTCTGCCTCTTAAAGGGCCAGTCCGCAAAACATGTCACATGTTCAAGTGGCTTTCCACTTCAAAAGCCACATTGACATTTCCCAAGGTCTGTCCATTCCCAGGGTTGTCTCTTAGAAGGCCACCCACACACAATAATGCATCTTTAAGGACTGTCCACTTCCATGGTCATCCTCTTCATAGGCCAGTCACCTTAAAGTATTGCCAATTTTAAAGGTCTGTAAGCTTCCCAGGTCCACCTCTTAAAGGGCCAGTACACTTAAAATGCTGTTGTTTCGAGGGTTTGTACACAACCCTGGTCAACCTCTTAAATGACATAATTCCCTAAATTTGTCACCTCTTCAAGGGTTTGTCCACTTCTAGGGTCTGCCTCTTAAAGGGCCAGTCCGCAAAACATGTCACATGTTCAAGTGGCTTTCCACTTCATAAGCCACATTGACATTTCCAAAGGTCTGTCCATTCCCAGGGTTGTCTCTTAGAAGGCCACCCACACACAATAATGCATCTTTAAGGACTGTCCACTTCCATGGTCATCCTCTTCATAGGCCAGTCACCTTAAAGTATTGCCAATTTTAAAGGTCTGTAAGCTTCCCAGGTCCACCTCTTAAAGGGCCAGTACACTTAAAATGCTGTTGTTTTGAGGGTTTGTACACAACCCTGGTCAACCTCTTAAAGGACATAATTCCCTAAATTTGTCACCTCTTCAAGGGTTTGTCCACTTCTAGGGTCTGCCTCTTAAAGGGCCAGTCATCAAAACATGTCACATGTTCAAGTGGCTTTCCACTTCATAAGCCACATTGACATTTCCAAAGGTCTGTCCATTCCCAGGGTTGTCTCTTAGAAGGCCACCCACACACAATAATGCATCTTTAAGGACTGTCCACTTCCATGGTCATCCTCTTCATAGGCCAGTCACCTTAAAGTATTGCCAATTTTAAAGGTCCGTAAGCTTCCCAGGTCCACCTCTTAAAGGGCCAGTACACTTAAAATGCTGTTGTTTCGAGGGTTTGTACACAACCCTGGTAAACCTCTTAAAGGACATAATTCCCTAAATTTGTCACCTCTTCAAGGGTTTGTCCACTTCTAGGGTCTGCCTCTTAAAGGGCCAGTCCACAAAACATGTCACATGTTCAAGTGGCTTTCCACTTCATAAGCCACATTGACATTTCCAATGGTCTGTCCATTCCCAGGGTTGTCTCTTAGAAGGCCACCCACACACAATAATGCATCTTTAAGGACTGTCCACTTCCATGGTCATCCTCTTCATAGGCCAGTCACCTTAAAGTATTGCCAATTTTAAAGGTCCGTAAGCTTCCCAGGTCCACCTCTTAAAGGGCCAGTACACTTAAAATGCTGTTGTTTTGAGGGTTTGTACACAACCCTGGTCAACCTCTTAAAGGACATAATTCCCTAAATTTGTCACCTCTTCAAGGGTTTGTCCACTTCTAGGGTCTGCCTCTTAAAGGGCCAGTCCGCAAAACATGTCACATGTTCAAGTGGCTTTCCACTTCATAAGCCACATTGACATTTCCAAAGGTCTGTCCATTCCCAGGGTTGTCTCTTAGAAGGCCACCCACACACAATAATGCATCTTTAAGGACTGTCCACTTCCATGGTCATCCTCTTCATAGGCCAGTCACCTTAAAGTATTGCCAATTTTAAAGGTCTGTAAGCTTCCCAGGTCCACCTCTTAAAGGGCCAGTACACTTAAAATGCTGTTGTTTCGAGGGTTTGTACACAACCCTGGTCAACCTCTTAAAGGACATATTTCCCTAAATTTGTCACCTCTTCAAGGGTTTGTCCATATCTAGGGTCTGCCTCTTAAAGGGCCAGTCATCAAAACATGTCACATGTTCAAGTGGATTTCCACTTCAAAAGCCACATTGACATTTCCAAAGGTCTGTCCATTCCCAGGGTTGTCTCTTAGAAGGCCACCCACACACAATAATGCATCTTTAAGGACTGTCCACTTCCATGGTCATCCTCTTCATAGGCCAGTCACCTTAAAGTATTGCCAATTTTAAAGGTCCGTAAGCTTCCCAGGTCCACCTCTTAAAGGGCCAGTACACTTAAAATGCTGTTGTTTCGAGGGTTTGTACACAACCCTGGTCAACCTCTTAAAGGACATAATTCCCTAAATTTGTCACCTCTTCAAGGGTTTGTCCACTTCTAGGGTCTGCCTCTTAAAGGGCCAGTCCGCAAAACATGTCACATGTTCAAGTGGCTTTCCACTTCATAAGCCACATTGACATTTCCAAAGGTCTGTCCATTCCCAGGGTTGTCTCTTAGAAGGCCACCCACACACAATAATGCATCTTTAAGGACTGTCCACTTCCATGGTCATCCTCTTCATAGGCCAGTCACCTTAAAGTATTGCCAATTTTAAAGGTCTGTAAGCTTCCCAGGTCCACCTCTTAAAGGGCCAGTACACTTAAAATGCTGTTGTTTTGAGGGTTTGTACACAACCCTGGTCAACCTCTTAAAGGACATAATTCCCTAAATTTGTCACCTCTTCAAGGGTTTGTCCACTTCTAGGGTCTGCCTCTTAAAGGGCCAGTCCGCAAAACATGTCACATGTTCAAGTGGCTTTCCACTTCATAAGCCACATTGACATTTCCAAAGGTCTGTCCATTCCCAGGGTTGTCTCTTAGAAGGCCACCCACACACAATAATGCATCTTTAAGGACTGTCCACTTCCATGGTCATCCTCTTCATAGGCCAGTCACCTTAAAGTATTGCCAATTTTAAAGGTCCGTAAGCTTCCCAGGTCCACCTCTTAAAGGGCCAGTACACTTAAAATGCTGTTGTTTCGAGGGTTTGTACACAACCCTGGTAAACCTCTTAAAGGACATAATTCCCTAAATTTGTCACCTCTTCAAGGGTTTGTCCACTTCTAGGGTCTGCCTCTTAAAGGGCCAGTCCGCAAAACATGTCACATGTTCAAGTGGCTTTCCACTTCATAAGCCACATTGACATTTCCAAAGGTCTGTCCATTCCCAGGGTTGTCTCTTAGAAGGCCACCCACACACAATAATGCATCTTTAAGGACTGTCCACTTCCATGGTCATCCTCTTCATAGGCCAGTCACCTTAAAGTATTGCCAATTTTAAAGGTCCGTAAGCTTCCCAGGTCCACCTCTTAAAGGGCCAGTACACTTAAAATGCTGTTGTTTTGAGGGTTTGTACACAACCCTGGTCAACCTCTTAAAGGACATAATTCCCTAAATTTGTCACCTCTTCAAGGGTTTGTCCACTTCTAGGGTCTGCCTCTTAAAGGGCCAGTCCGCAAAACATGTCACATGTTCAAGTGGCTTTCCACTTCAAAAGCCACATTGACATTTCCCAAGGTCTGTCCATTCCCAGGGTTGTCTCTTAGAAGGCCACCCACACACAATAATGCATCTTTAAGGACTGTCCACTTCCATGGTCATCCTCTTCATAGGCCAGTCACCTTAAAGTATTGCCAATTTTAAAGGTCTGTAAGCTTCCCAGGTCCACCTCTTAAAGGGCCAGTACACTTAAAATGCTGTTGTTTCGAGGGTTTGTACACAACCCTGGTCAACCTCTTAAATGACATAATTCCCTAAATTTGTCACCTCTTCAAGGGTTTGTCCACTTCTAGGGTCTGCCTCTTAAAGGGCCAGTCCGCAAAACATGTCACATGTTCAAGTGGCTTTCCACTTCATAAGCCACATTGACATTTCCAAAGGTCTGTCCATTCCCAGGGTTGTCTCTTAGAAGGCCACCCACACACAATAATGCATCTTTAAGGACTGTCCACTTCCATGGTCATCCTCTTCATAGGCCAGTCACCTTAAAGTATTGCCAATTTTAAAGGTCTGTAAGCTTCCCAGGTCCACCTCTTAAAGGGCTAGTACACTTAAAATGCTGTTGTTTTGAGGGTTTGTACACAACCCTGGTCAACCTCTTAAAGGACATAATTCCCTAAATTTGTCACCTCTTCAAGGGTTTGTCCACTTCTAGGGTCTGCCTCTTAAAGGGCCAGTCATCAAAACATGTCACATGTTCAAGTGGCTTTCCACTTCATAAGCCACATTGACATTTCCAAAGGTCTGTCCATTCCCAGGGTTGTCTCTTAGAAGGCCACCCACACACAATAATGCATCTTTAAGGACTGTCCACTTCCATGGTCATCCTCTTCATAGGCCAGTCACCTTAAAGTATTGCCAATTTTAAAGGTCCGTAAGCTTCCCAGGTCCACCTCTTAAAGGGCCAGTACACTTAAAATGCTGTTGTTTTGAGGGTTTGTACACAACCCTGGTCAACCTCTTAAAGGACATAATTCCCTAAATTTGTCACCTCTTCAAGGGTTTGTCCACTTCTAGGGTCTGCCTCTTAAAGGGCCAGTCCGCAAAACATGTCACATGTTCAAGTGGCTTTCCACTTCAAAAGCCACATTGACATTTCCCAAGGTCTGTCCATTCCCAGGGTTGTCTCTTAGAAGGCCACCCACACACAATAATGCATCTTTAAGGACTGTCCACTTCCATGGTCATCCTCTTCATAGGCCAGTCACCTTAAAGTATTGCCAATTTTAAAGGTCTGTAAGCTTCCCAGGTCCACCTCTTAAAGGGCCAGTACACTTAAAATGCTGTTGTTTCGAGGGTTTGTACACAACCCTGGTCAACCTCTTAAATGACATAATTCCCTAAATTTGTCACCTCTTCAAGGGTTTGTCCACTTCTAGGGTCTGCCTCTTAAAGGGCCAGTCCGCAAAACATGTCACATGTTCAAGTGGCTTTCCACTTCATAAGCCACATTGACATTTCCAAAGGTCTGTCCATTCCCAGGGTTGTCTCTTAGAAGGCCACCCACACACAATAATGCATCTTTAAGGACTGTCCACTTCCATGGTCATCCTCTTCATAGGCCAGTCACCTTAAAGTATTGCCAATTTTAAAGGTCTGTAAGCTTCCCAGGTCCACCTCTTAAAGGGCCAGTACACTTAAAATGCTGTTGTTTTGAGGGTTTGTACACAACCCTGGTCAACCTCTTAAAGGACATAATTCCCTAAATTTGTCACCTCTTCAAGGGTTTGTCCACTTCTAGGGTCTGCCTCTTAAAGGGCCAGTCATCAAAACATGTCACATGTTCAAGTGGCTTTCCACTTCATAAGCCACATTGACATTTCCAAAGGTCTGTCCATTCCCAGGGTTGTCTCTTAGAAGGCCACCCACACACAATAATGCATCTTTAAGGACTGTCCACTTCCATGGTCATCCTCTTCATAGGCCAGTCACCTTAAAGTATTGCCAATTTTAAAGGTCCGTAAGCTTCCCAGGTCCACCTCTTAAAGGGCCAGTACACTTAAAATGCTGTTGTTTCGAGGGTTTGTACACAACCCTGGTAAACCTCTTAAAGGACATAATTCCCTAAATTTGTCACCTCTTCAAGGGTTTGTCCACTTCTAGGGTCTGCCTCTTAAAGGGCCAGTCCGCAAAACATGTCACATGTTCAAGTGGCTTTCCACTTCATAAGCCACATTGACATTTCCAAAGGTCTGTCCATTCCCAGGGTTGTCTATTAGAAGGCCACCCACACACAATAATGCATCTTTAAGGACTGTCCACTTCCATGGTCATCCTCTTCATAGGCCAGTCACCTTAAAGTATTGCCAATTTTAAAGGTCCGTAAGCTTCCCAGGTCCACCTCTTAAAGGGCCAGTACACTTAAAATGCTGTTGTTTTGAGGGTTTGTACACAACCCTGGTCAACCTCTTAAAGGACATAATTCCCTAAATTTGTCACCTCTTCAAGGGTTTGTCCACTTCTAGGGTCTGCCTCTTAAAGGGCCAGTCTGCAAAACATGTCACATGTTCAAGTGGCTTTCCACTTCAAAAGCCACATTGACATTTCCCAAGGTCTGTCCATTCCCAGGGTTGTCTCTTAGAAGGCCACCCACACACAATAATGCATCTTTAAGGACTGTCCACTTCCATGGTCATCCTCTTCATAGGCCAGTCACCTTAAAGTATTGCCAATTTTAAAGGTCTGTAAGCTTCCCAGGTCCACCTCTTAAAGGGCCAGTACACTTAAAATGCTGTTGTTTCGAGGGTTTGTACACAACCCTGGTCAACCTCTTAAAGGACATAATTCCCTAAATTTGTCACCTCTTCAAGGGTTTGTCCACTTCTAGGGTCTGCCTCTTAAAGGGCCAGTCCGCAAAACATGTCACATGTTCAAGTGGCTTTCCACTTCATAAGCCACATTGACATTTCCAAAGGTCTGTCCATTCCCAGGGTTGTCTCTTAGAAGGCCACCCACACACAATAATGCATCTTTAAGGACTGTCCACTTCCATGGTCATCCTCTTCATAGGCCAGTCACCTTAAAGTATTGCCAATTTTAAAGGTCTGTAAGCTTCCCAGGTCCACCTCTTAAAGGGCCAGTACACTTAAAATGCTGTTGTTTCGAGGGTTTGTACACAACCCTGGTCAACCTCTTAAAGGACATATTTCCCTAAATTTGTCACCTCTTCAAGGGTTTGTCCACTTCTAGGGTCTGCCTCTTAAAGGGCCAGTCCGCAAAACATGTCACATGTTCAAGTGGCTTTCCACTTCATAAGCCACATTGACATTTCCAAAGGTCTGTCCATTCCCAGGGTTGTCTCTTAGAAGGCCACCCACACACAATAATGCATCTTTAAGGACTGTCCACTTCCATGGTCATCCTCTTTATAGGCCAGTCACCTTAAAGTATTGCCAATTTTAAAGGTCTGTAAGCTTCCCAGGTCCACCTCTTAAAGGGCCAGTACACTTAAAATGCTGTTGTTTTGAGGGTTTGTACACAACCCTGGTCAACCTCTTAAAGGACATAATTCCCTAAATTTGTCACCTCTTCAAGGGTTTGTCCACTTCTAGGGTCTGCCTCTTAAAGGGCCAGTCATCAAAACATGTCACATGTTCAAGTGGCTTTCCACTTCATAAGCCACATTGACATTTCCAAAGGTCTGTCCATTCCCAGGGTTGTCTCTTAGAAGGCCACCCACACACAATAATGCATCTTTAAGGACTGTCCACTTCCATGGTCATCCTCTTCATAGGCCAGTCACCTTAAAGTATTGCCAATTTTAAAGGTCCGTAAGCTTCCCAGGTCCACCTCTTAAAGGGCCAGTACACTTAAAATGCTGTTGTTTCGAGGGTTTGTACACAACCCTGGTAAACCTCTTAAAGGACATAATTCCCTAAATTTGTCACCTCTTCAAGGGTTTGTCCACTTCTAGGGTCTGCCTCTTAAAGGGCCAGTCCACAAAACATGTCACATGTTCAAGTGGCTTTCCACTTCATAAGCCACATTGACATTTCCAATGGTCTGTCCATTCCCAGGGTTGTCTCTTAGAAGGCCACCCACACACAATAATGCATCTTTAAGGACTGTCCACTTCCATGGTCATCCTCTTCATAGGCCAGTCACCTTAAAGTATTGCCAATTTTAAAGGTCCGTAAGCTTCCCAGGTCCACCTCTTAAAGGGCCAGTACACTTAAAATGCTGTTGTTTTGAGGGTTTGTACACAACCCTGGTCAACCTCTTAAAGGACATAATTCCCTAAATTTGTCACCTCTTCAAGGGTTTGTCCACTTCTAGGGTCTGCCTCTTAAAGGGCCAGTCCGCAAAACATGTCACATGTTCAAGTGGCTTTCCACTTCATAAGCCACATTGACATTTCCAAAGGTCTGTCCATTCCCAGGGTTGTCTCTTAGAAGGCCACCCACACACAATAATGCATCTTTAAGGACTGTCCACTTCCATGGTCATCCTCTTCATAGGCCAGTCACCTTAAAGTATTGCCAATTTTAAAGGTCTGTAAGCTTCCCAGGTCCACCTCTTAAAGGGCCAGTACACTTAAAATGCTGTTGTTTCGAGGGTTTGTACACAACCCTGGTCAACCTCTTAAAGGACATATTTCCCTAAATTTGTCACCTCTTCAAGGGTTTGTCCATATCTAGGGTCTGCCTCTTAAAGGGCCAGTCATCAAAACATGTCACATGTTCAAGTGGATTTCCACTTCAAAAGCCACATTGACATTTCCAAAGGTCTGTCCATTCCCAGGGTTGTCTCTTAGAAGGCCACCCACACACAATAATGCATCTTTAAGGACTGTCCACTTCCATGGTCATCCTCTTCATAGGCCAGTCACCTTAAAGTATTGCCAATTTTAAAGGTCTGTAAGCTTCCCAGGTCCACCTCTTAAAGGGCCAGTACACTTAAAATGCTGTTGTTTCGAGCGTTTGTACACAACCCTGGTCAACCTCTTAAAGGACATAATTCCCTAAATTTGTCACCTCTTCAAGGGTTTGTCCACTTCTAGGGTCTGCCTCTTAAAGGGCCAGTCATCAAAACATGTCACATGTTCAAGTGGCTTTCCACTTCATAAGCCACATTGACATTTCCAAAGGTCTGTCCATTCCCAGGGTTGTCTCTTAGAAGGCCACCCACACACAATAATGCATCTTTAAGGACTGTCCACTTCCATGGTCATCCTCTTCATAGGCCAGTCACCTTAAAGTATTGCCAATTTTAAAGGTCTGTAAGCTTCCCAGGTCCACCTCTTAAAGGGCCAGTACACTTAAAATGCTGTTGTTTTGAGGGTTTGTACACAACCCTGGTCAACCTCTTAAAGGACATAATTCCCTAAATTTGTCACCTCTTCAAGGGTTTGTCCACTTCTAGGGTCTGCCTCTTAAAGGGCCAGTCCGCAAAACATGTCACATGTTCAAGTGGCTTTCCACTTCATAAGCCACATTGACATTTCCAAAGGTCTGTCCATTCCCAGGGTTGTCTCTTAGAAGGCCACCCACACACAATAATGCATCTTTAAGGACTGTCCACTTCCATGGTCATCCTCTTCATAGGCCAGTCACCTTAAAGTATTGCCAATTTTAAAGGTCCGTAAGCTTCCCAGGTCCACCTCTTAAAGGGCCAGTACACTTAAAATGCTGTTGTTTCGAGGGTTTGTACACAACCCTGGTCAACCTCTTAAATGACATAATTCCCTAAATTTGTCACCTCTTCAAGGGTTTGTCCACTTCTAGGGTCTGCCTCTTAAAGGGCCAGTCCGCAAAACATGTCACATGTTCAAGTGGCTTTCCACTTCATAAGCCACATTGACATTTCCAAAGGTCTGTCCATTCCCAGGGTTGTCTCTTAGAAGGCCACCCACACACAATAATGCATCTTTAAGGACTGTCCACTTCCATGGTCATCCTCTTCATAGGCCAGTCACCTTAAAGTATTGCCAATTTTAAAGGTCTGTAAGCTTCCCAGGTCCACCTCTTAAAGGGCTAGTACACTTAAAATGCTGTTGTTTTGAGGGTTTGTACACAACCCTGGTCAACCTCTTAAAGGACATAATTCCCTAAATTTGTCACCTCTTCAAGGGTTTGTCCACTTCTAGGGTCTGCCTCTTAAAGGGCCAGTCATCAAAACATGTCACATGTTCAAGTGGCTTTCCACTTCATAAGCCACATTGACATTTCCAAAGGTCTGTCCATTCCCAGGGTTGTCTCTTAGAAGGCCACCCACACACAATAATGCATCTTTAAGGACTGTCCACTTCCATGGTCATCCTCTTCATAGGCCAGTCACCTTAAAGTATTGCCAATTTTAAAGGTCCGTAAGCTTCCCAGGTCCACCTCTTAAAGGGCCAGTACACTTAAAATGCTGTTGTTTTGAGGGTTTGTACACAACCCTGGTCAACCTCTTAAAGGACATAATTCCCTAAATTTGTCACCTCTTCAAGGGTTTGTCCACTTCTAGGGTCTGCCTCTTAAAGGGCCACTCCGCAAAACATGTCACATGTTCAAGTGGCTTTCCACTTCAAAAGCCACATTGACATTTCCCAAGGTCTGTCCATTCCCAGGGTTGTCTCTTAGAAGGCCACCCACACACAATAATGCATCTTTAAGGACTGTCCACTTCCATGGTCATCCTCTTCATAGGCCAGTCACCTTAAAGTATTGCCAATTTTAAAGGTCTGTAAGCTTCCCAGGTCCACCTCTTAAAGGGCCAGTACACTTAAAATGCTGTTGTTTCGAGGGTTTGTACACAACCCTGGTCAACCTCTTAAATGACATAATTCCCTAAATTTGTCACCTCTTCAAGGGTTTGTCCACTTCTAGGGTCTGCCTCTTAAAGGGCCAGTCCGCAAAACATGTCACATGTTCAAGTGGCTTTCCACTTCATAAGCCACATTGACATTTCCAAAGGTCTGTCCATTCCCAGGGTTGTCTCTTAGAAGGCCACCCACACACAATAATGCATCTTTAAGGACTGTCCACTTCCATGGTCATCCTCTTCATAGGCCAGTCACCTTAAAGTATTGCCAATTTTAAAGGTCTGTAAGCTTCCCAGGTCCACCTCTTAAAGGGCCAGTACACTTAAAATGCTGTTGTTTTGAGGGTTTGTACACAACCCTGGTCAACCTCTTAAAGGACATAATTCCCTAAATTTGTCACCTCTTCAAGGGTTTGTCCACTTCTAGGGTCTGCCTCTTAAAGGGCCAGTCATCAAAACATGTCACATGTTCAAGTGGCTTTCCACTTCATAAGCCACATTGACATTTCCAAAGGTCTGTCCATTCCCAGGGTTGTCTCTTAGAAGGCCACCCACACACAATAATGCATCTTTAAGGACTGTCCACTTCCATGGTCATCCTCTTCATAGGCCAGTCACCTTAAAGTATTGCCAATTTTAAAGGTCCGTAAGCTTCCCAGGTCCACCTCTTAAAGGGCCAGTACACTTAAAATGCTGTTGTTTCGAGGGTTTGTACACAACCCTGGTAAACCTCTTAAAGGACATAATTCCCTAAATTTGTCACCTCTTCAAGGGTTTGTCCACTTCTAGGGTCTGCCTCTTAAAGGGCCAGTCCGCAAAACATGTCACATGTTCAAGTGGCTTTCCACTTCATAAGCCACATTGACATTTCCAAAGGTCTGTCCATTCCCAGGGTTGTCTATTAGAAGGCCACCCACACACAATAATGCATCTTTAAGGACTGTCCACTTCCATGGTCATCCTCTTCATAGGCCAGTCACCTTAAAGTATTGCCAATTTTAAAGGTCCGTAAGCTTCCCAGGTCCACCTCTTAAAGGGCCAGTACACTTAAAATGCTGTTGTTTTGAGGGTTTGTACACAACCCTGGTCAACCTCTTAAAGGACATAATTCCCTAAATTTGTCACCTCTTCAAGGGTTTGTCCACTTCTAGGGTCTGCCTCTTAAAGGGCCAGTCTGCAAAACATGTCACATGTTCAAGTGGCTTTCCACTTCAAAAGCCACATTGACATTTCCCAAGGTCTGTCCATTCCCAGGGTTGTCTCTTAGAAGGCCACCCACACACAATAATGCATCTTTAAGGACTGTCCACTTCCATGGTCATCCTCTTCATAGGCCAGTCACCTTAAAGTATTGCCAATTTTAAAGGTCTGTAAGCTTCCCAGGTCCACCTCTTAAAGGGCCAGTACACTTAAAATGCTGTTGTTTCGAGGGTTTGTACACAACCCTGGTCAACCTCTTAAAGGACATAATTCCCTAAATTTGTCACCTCTTCAAGGGTTTGTCCACTTCTAGGGTCTGCCTCTTAAAGGGCCAGTCCGCAAAACATGTCACATGTTCAAGTGGCTTTCCACTTCATAAGCCACATTGACATTTCCAAAGGTCTGTCCATTCCCAGGGTTGTCTCTTAGAAGGCCACCCACACACAATAATGCATCTTTAAGGACTGTCCACTTCCATGGTCATCCTCTTCATAGGCCAGTCACCTTAAAGTATTGCCAATTTTAAAGGTCTGTAAGCTTCCCAGGTCCACCTCTTAAAGGGCCAGTACACTTAAAATGCTGTTGTTTCGAGGGTTTGTACACAACCCTGGTCAACCTCTTAAAGGACATATTTCCCTAAATTTGTCACCTCTTCAAGGGTTTGTCCATATCTAGGGTCTGCCTCTTAAAGGGCCAGTCATCAAAACATGTCACATGTTCAAGTGGATTTCCACTTCATAAGCCACATTGACATTTCCAAAGGTCTGTCCATTCCCAGGGTTGTCTCTTAGAAGGCCACCCACACACAATAATGCATCTTTAAGGACTGTCCACTTCCATGGTCATCCTCTTCATAGGCCAGTCACCTTAAAGTATTGCCAATTTTAAAGGTCCGTAAGCTTCCCAGGTCCACCTCTTAAAGGGCCAGTACACTTAAAATGCTGTTGTTTCGAGGGTTTGTACACAACCCTGGTCAACCTCTTAAAGGACATAATTCCCTAAATTTGTCACCTCTTCAAGGGTTTGTCCACTTCTAGGGTCTGCCTCTTAAAGGGCCAGTCCGCAAAACATGTCACATGTTCAAGTGGCTTTCCACTTCATAAGCCACATTGACATTTCCAAAGGTCTGTCCATTCCCAGGGTTGTCTCTTAGAAGGCCACCCACACACAATAATGCATCTTTAAGGACTGTCCACTTCCATGGTCATCCTCTTCATAGGCCAGTCACCTTAAAGTATTGCCAATTTTAAAGGTCCGTAAGCTTCCCAGGTCCACCTCTTAAAGGGCCAGTACACTTAAAATGCTGTTGTTTCGAGGGTTTGTACACAACCCTGGTAAACCTCTTAAAGGACATAATTCCCTAAATTTGTCACCTCTTCAAGGGTTTGTCCACTTCTACGGTCTGCCTCTTAAAGGGCCAGTCCGCAAAACATGTCACATGTTCAAGTGGCTTTCCACTTCATAAGCCACATTGACATTTCCAAAGGTCTGTCCATTCCCAGGGTTGTCTCTTAGAAGGCCACCCACACACAATAATGCATCTTTAAGGACTGTCCACTTCCATGGTCATCCTCTTCATAGGCCAGTCACCTTAAAGTATTGCCAATTTTAAAGGTCCGTAAGCTTCCCAGGTCCACCTCTTAAAGGGCCAGTACACTTAAAATGCTGTTGTTTTGAGGGTTTGTACACAACCCTGGTCAACCTCTTAAAGGACATAATTCCCTAAATTTGTCACCTCTTCAAGGGTTTGTCCACTTCTAGGGTCTGCCTCTTAAAGGGCCAGTCCGCAAAACATGTCACATGTTCAAGTGGCTTTCCACTTCAAAAGCCACATTGACATTTCCCAAGGTCTGTCCATTCCCAGGGTTGTCTCTTAGAAGGCCACCCACACACAATAATGCATCTTTAAGGACTGTCCACTTCCATGGTCATCCTCTTCATAGGCCAGTCACCTTAAAGTATTGCCAATTTTAAAGGTCTGTAAGCTTCCCAGGTCCACCTCTTAAAGGGCCAGTACACTTAAAATGCTGTTGTTTCGAGGGTTTGTACACAACCCTGGTCAACCTCTTAAATGACATAATTCCCTAAATTTGTCACCTCTTCAAGGGTTTGTCCACTTCTAGGGTCTGCCTCTTAAAGGGCCAGTCCGCAAAACATGTCACATGTTCAAGTGGCTTTCCACTTCATAAGCCACATTGACATTTCCAAAGGTCTGTCCATTCCCAGGGTTGTCTCTTAGAAGGCCACCCACACACAATAATGCATCTTTAAGGACTGTCCACTTCCATGGTCATCCTCTTCATAGGCCAGTCACCTTAAAGTATTGCCAATTTTAAAGGTCTGTAAGCTTCCCAGGTCCACCTCTTAAAGGGCCAGTACACTTAAAATGCTGTTGTTTTGAGGGTTTGTACACAACCCTGGTCAACCTCTTAAAGGACATAATTCCCTAAATTTGTCACCTCTTCAAGGGTTTGTCCACTTCTAGGGTCTGCCTCTTAAAGGGCCAGTCATCAAAACATGTCACATGTTCAAGTGGCTTTCCACTTCATAAGCCACATTGACATTTCCAAAGGTCTGTCCATTCCCAGGGTTGTCTCTTAGAAGGCCACCCACACACAATAATGCATCTTTAAGGACTGTCCACTTCCATGGTCATCCTCTTCATAGGCCAGTCACCTTAAAGTATTGCCAATTTTAAAGGTCCGTAAGCTTCCCAGGTCCACCTCTTAAAGGGCCAGTACACTTAAAATGCTGTTGTTTCGAGGGTTTGTACACAACCCTGGTAAACCTCTTAAAGGACATAATTCCCTAAATTTGTCACCTCTTCAAGGGTTTGTCCACTTCTAGGGTCTGCCTCTTAAAGGGCCAGTCCGCAAAACATGTCACATGTTCAAGTGGCTTTCCACTTCATAAGCCACATTGACATTTCCAAAGGTCTGTCCATTCCCAGGGTTGTCTCTTAGAAGGCCACCCACACACAATAATGCATCTTTAAGGACTGTCCACTTCCATGGTCATCCTCTTCATAGGCCAGTCACCAATTTTAAAGGTCCGTAAGCTTCCCAGGTCCACCTCTTAAAGGGCCAGTACACTTAAAATGCTGTTGTTTCGAGGGTTTGTACACAACCCTGGTCAACCTCTTAAATGACATAATTCCCTAAATTTGTCACCTCTTCAAGGGTTTGTCCACTTCTAGGGTCTGCCTCTTAAAGGGCCAGTCTGCAAAACATGTCACATGTTCAAGTGGCTTTCCACTTCAAAAGCCACATTGACATTTCCCAAGGTCTGTCCATTCCCAGGGTTGTCTCTTAGAAGGCCACCCACACACAATAATGCATCTTTAAGGACTGTCCACTTCCATGGTCATCCTCTTCATAGGCCAGTCACCTTAAAGTATTGCCAATTTTAAAGGTCTGTAAGCTTCCCAGGTCCACCTCTTAAAGGGCCAGTACACTTAAAATGCTGTTGTTTCGAGGGTTTGTACACAACCCTGGTCAACCTCTTAAAGGACATAATTCCCTAAATTTGTCACCTCTTCAAGGGTTTGTCCACTTCTAGGGTCTGCCTCTTAAAGGGCCAGTCCGCAAAACATGTCACATGTTCAAGTGGCTTTCCACTTCATAAGCCACATTGACATTTCCAAAGGTCTGTCCATTCCCAGGGTTGTCTCTTAGAAGGCCACCCACACACAATAATGCATCTTTAAGGACTGTCCACTTCCATGGTCATCCTCTTCATAGGCCAGTCACCTTAAAGTATTGCCAATTTTAAAGGTCTGTAAGCTTCCCAGGTCCACCTCTTAAAGGGCCAGTACACTTAAAATGCTGTTGTTTCGAGGGTTTGTACACAACCCTGGTCAACCTCTTAAAGGACATAATTCCCTAAATTTGTCACCTCTTCAAGGGTTTGTCCACTTCTAGGGTCTGCCTCTTAAAGGGCCAGTCCGCAAAACATGTCACATGTTCAAGTGGCTTTCCACTTCATAAGCCACATTGACATTTCCAAAGGTCTGTCCATTCCCAGGGTTGTCTCTTAGAAGGCCACCCACACACAATAATGCATCTTTAAGGACTGTCCACTTCCATGGTCATCCTCTTCATAGGCCAGTCACCTTAAAGTATTGCCAATTTTAAAGGTCTGTAAGCTTCCCAGGTCCACCTCTTAAAGGGCCAGTACACTTAAAATGCTGTTGTTTCGAGGGTTTGTACACAACCCTGGTCAACCTCTTAAAGGACATATTTCCCTAAATTTGTCACCTCTTCAAGGGTTTGTCCATATCTAGGGTCTGCCTCTTAAAGGGCCAGTCATCAAAACATGTCACATGTTCAAGTGGATTTCCACTTCATAAGCCACATTGACATTTCCAAAGGTCTGTCCATTCCCAGGGTTGTCTCTTAGAAGGCCACCCACACACAATAATGCATCTTTAAGGACTGTCCACTTCCATGGTCATCCTCTTCATAGGCCAGTCACCTTAAAGTATTGCCAATTTTAAAGGTCCGTAAGCTTCCCAGGTCCACCTCTTAAAGGGCCAGTACACTTAAAATGCTGTTGTTTCGAGGGTTTGTACACAACCCTGGTCAACCTCTTAAAGGACATAATTCCCTAAATTTGTCACCTCTTCAAGGGTTTGTCCACTTCTAGGGTCTGCCTCTTAAAGGGCCAGTCCGCAAAACATGTCACATGTTCAAGTGGCTTTCCACTTCATAAGCCACATTGACATTTCCAAAGGTCTGTCCATTCCCAGGGTTGTCTCTTAGAAGGCCACCCACACACAATAATGCATCTTTAAGGACTGTCCACTTCCATGGTCATCCTCTTCATAGGCCAGTCACCTTAAAGTATTGCCAATTTTAAAGGTCCGTAAGCTTCCCAGGTCCACCTCTTAAAGGGCCAGTACACTTAAAATGCTGTTGTTTCGAGGGTTTGTACACAACCCTGGTAAACCTCTTAAAGGACATAATTCCCTAAATTTGTCACCTCTTCAAGGGTTTGTCCACTTCTACGGTCTGCCTCTTAAAGGGCCAGTCCGCAAAACATGTCACATGTTCAAGTGGCTTTCCACTTCATAAGCCACATTGACATTTCCAAAGGTCTGTCCATTCCCAGGGTTGTCTCTTAGAAGGCCACCCACACACAATAATGCATCTTTAAGGACTGTCCACTTCCATGGTCATCCTCTTCATAGGCCAGTCACCTTAAAGTATTGCCAATTTTAAAGGTCCGTAAGCTTCCCAGGTCCACCTCTTAAAGGGCCAGTACACTTAAAATGCTGTTGTTTTGAGGGTTTGTACACAACCCTGGTCAACCTCTTAAAGGACATAATTCCCTAAATTTGTCACCTCTTCAAGGGTTTGTCCACTTCTAGGGTCTGCCTCTTAAAGGGCCAGTCCGCAAAACATGTCACATGTTCAAGTGGCTTTCCACTTCAAAAGCCACATTGACATTTCCCAAGGTCTGTCCATTCCCAGGGTTGTCTCTTAGAAGGCCACCCACACACAATAATGCATCTTTAAGGACTGTCCACTTCCATGGTCATCCTCTTCATAGGCCAGTCACCTTAAAGTATTGCCAATTTTAAAGGTCTGTAAGCTTCCCAGGTCCACCTCTTAAAGGGCCAGTACACTTAAAATGCTGTTGTTTCGAGGGTTTGTACACAACCCTGGTCAACCTCTTAAATGACATAATTCCCTAAATTTGTCACCTCTTCAAGGGTTTGTCCACTTCTAGGGTCTGCCTCTTAAAGGGCCAGTCCGCAAAACATGTCACATGTTCAAGTGGCTTTCCACTTCATAAGCCACATTGACATTTCCAAAGGTCTGTCCATTCCCAGGGTTGTCTCTTAGAAGGCCACCCACACACAATAATGCATCTTTAAGGACTGTCCACTTCCATGGTCATCCTCTTCATAGGCCAGTCACCTTAAAGTATTGCCAATTTTAAAGGTCTGTAAGCTTCCCAGGTCCACCTCTTAAAGGGCCAGTACACTTAAAATGCTGTTGTTTTGAGGGTTTGTACACAACCCTGGTCAACCTCTTAAAGGACATAATTCCCTAAATTTGTCACCTCTTCAAGGGTTTGTCCACTTCTAGGGTCTGCCTCTTAAAGGGCCAGTCATCAAAACATGTCACATGTTCAAGTGGCTTTCCACTTCATAAGCCACATTGACATTTCCAAAGGTCTGTCCATTCCCAGGGTTGTCTCTTAGAAGGCCACCCACACACAATAATGCATCTTTAAGGACTGTCCACTTCCATGGTCATCCTCTTCATAGGCCAGTCACCTTAAAGTATTGCCAATTTTAAAGGTCCGTAAGCTTCCCAGGTCCACCTCTTAAAGGGCCAGTACACTTAAAATGCTGTTGTTTCGAGGGTTTGTACACAACCCTGGTAAACCTCTTAAAGGACATAATTCCCTAAATTTGTCACCTCTTCAAGGGTTTGTCCACTTCTAGGGTCTGCCTCTTAAAGGGCCAGTCCGCAAAACATGTCACATGTTCAAGTGGCTTTCCACTTCATAAGCCACATTGACATTTCCAAAGGTCTGTCCATTCCCAGGGTTGTCTCTTAGAAGGCCACCCACACACAATAATGCATCTTTAAGGACTGTCCACTTCCATGGTCATCCTCTTCATAGGCCAGTCACCAATTTTAAAGGTCCGTAAGCTTCCCAGGTCCACCTCTTAAAGGGCCAGTACACTTAAAATGCTGTTGTTTCGAGGGTTTGTACACAACCCTGGTCAACCTCTTAAATGACATAATTCCCTAAATTTGTCACCTCTTCAAGGGTTTGTCCACTTCTAGGGTCTGCCTCTTAAAGGGCCAGTCCGCAAAACATGTCACATGTTCAAGTGGCTTTCCACTTCATAAGCCACATTGACATTTCCAAAGGTCTGTCCATTCCCAGGGTTGTCTCTTAGAAGGCCACCCACACACAATAATGCATCTTTAAGGACTGTCCACTTCCATGGTCATCCTCTTCATAGGCCAGTCACCTTAAAGTATTGCCAATTTTAAAGGTCTGTAAGCTTCCCAGGTCCACCTCTTAAAGGGCTAGTACACTTAAAATGCTGTTGTTTTGAGGGTTTGTACACAACCCTGGTCAACCTCTTAAAGGACATAATTCCCTAAATTTGTCACCTCTTCAAGGGTTTGTCCACTTCTAGGGTCTGCCTCTTAAAGGGCCAGTCATCAAAACATGTCACATGTTCAAGTGGCTTTCCACTTCATAAGCCACATTGACATTTCCAAAGGTCTGTCCATTCCCAGGGTTGTCTCTTAGAAGGCCACCCACACACAATAATGCATCTTTAAGGACTGTCCACTTCCATGGTCATCCTCTTCATAGGCCAGTCACCTTAAAGTATTGCCAATTTTAAAGGTCCGTAAGCTTCCCAGGTCCACCTCTTAAAGGGCCAGTACACTTAAAATGCTGTTGTTTTGAGGGCTTGTACACAACCCTGGTCAACCTCTTAAAGGACATAATTCCCTAAATTTGTCACCTCTTCAAGGGTTTGTCCACTTCTAGGGTCTGCCTCTTAAAGGGCCAGTCCGCAAAACATGTCACATGTTCAAGTGGCTTTCCACTTCAAAAGCCACATTGACATTTCCCAAGGTCTGTCCATTCCCAGGGTTGTCTCTTAGAAGGCCACCCACACACAATAATGCATCTTTAAGGACTGTCCACTTCCATGGTCATCCTCTTCATAGGCCAGTCACCTTAAAGTATTGCCAATTTTAAAGGTCTGTAAGCTTCCCAGGTCCACCTCTTAAAGGGCCAGTACACTTAAAATGCTGTTGTTTCGAGGGTTTGTACACAACCCTGGTCAACCTCTTAAATGACATAATTCCCTAAATTTGTCACCTCTTCAAGGGTTTGTCCACTTCTAGGGTCTGCCTCTTAAAGGGCCAGTCCGCAAAACATGTCACATGTTCAAGTGGCTTTCCACTTCATAAGCCACATTGACATTTCCAAAGGTCTGTCCATTCCCAGGGTTGTATCTTAGAAGGCCACCCACACACAATAATGCATCTTTAAGGACTGTCCACTTCCATGGTCATCCTCTTCATAGGCCAGTCACCTTAAAGTATTGCCAATTTTAAAGGTCTGTAAGCTTCCCAGGTCCACCTCTTAAAGGGCCAGTACACTTAAAATGCTGTTGTTTTGAGGGTTTGTACACAACCCTGGTCAACCTCTTAAAGGACATAATTCCCTAAATTTGTCACCTCTTCAAGGGTTTGTCCACTTCTAGGGTCTGCCTCTTAAAGGGCCAGTCATCAAAACATGTCACATGTTCAAGTGGCTTTCCACTTCATAAGCCACATTGACATTTCCAAAGGTCTGTCCATTCCCAGGGTTGTCTCTTAGAAGGCCACCCACACACAATAATGCATCTTTAAGGACTGTCCACTTCCATGGTCATCCTCTTCATAGGCCAGTCACCTTAAAGTATTGCCAATTTTAAAGGTCCGTAAGCTTCCCAGGTCCACCTCTTAAAGGGCCAGTACACTTAAAATGCTGTTGTTTCGAGGGTTTGTACACAACCCTGGTAAACCTCTTAAAGGACATAATTCCCTAAATTTGTCACCTCTTCAAGGGTTTGTCCACTTCTAGGGTCTGCCTCTTAAAGGGCCAGTCCGCAAAACATGTCACATGTTCAAGTGGCTTTCCACTTCATAAGCCACATTGACATTTCCAAAGGTCTGTCCATTCCCAGGGTTGTCTCTTAGAAGGCCACCCACACACAATAATGCATCTTTAAGGACTGTCCACTTCCATGGTCATCCTCTTCATAGGCCAGTCACCTTAAAGTATTGCCAATTTTAAAGGTCCGTAAGCTTCCCAGGTCCACCTCTTAAAGGGCCAGTACACTTAAAATGCTGTTGTTTTGAGGGTTTGTACACAACCCTGGTCAACCTCTTAAAGGACATAATTCCCTAAATTTGTCACCTCTTCAAGGGTTTGTCCACTTCTAGGGTCTGCCTCTTAAAGGGCCAGTCTGCAAAACATGTCACATGTTCAAGTGGCTTTCCACTTCAAAAGCCACATTGACATTTCCCAAGGTCTGTCCATTCCCAGGGTTGTCTCTTAGAAGGCCACCCACACACAATAATGCATCTTTAAGGACTGTCCACTTCCATGGTCATCCTTTTCATAGGCCAGTCACCTTAAAGTATTGCCAATTTTAAAGGTCTGTAAGCTTCCCAGGTCCACCTCTTAAAGGGCCAGTACACTTAAAATGCTGTTGTTTCGAGGGTTTGTACACAACCCTGGTCAACCTCTTAAAGGACATAATTCCCTAAATTTGTCACCTCTTCAAGGGTTTGTCCACTTCTAGGGTCTGCCTCTTAAAGGGCCAGTCCGCAAAACATGTCACATGTTCAAGTGGCTTTCCACTTCATAAGCCACATTGACATTTCCAAAGGTCTGTCCATTCCCAGGGTTGTCTCTTAGAAGGCCACCCACACACAATAATGCATCTTTAAGGACTGTCCACTTCCATGGTCATCCTCTTCATAGGCCAGTCACCTTAAAGTATTGCCAATTTTAAAGGTCCGTAAGCTTCCCAGGTCCACCTCTTAAAGGGCCAGTACACTTAAAATGCTGTTGTTTCGAGGGTTTGTACACAACCCTGGTCAACCTCTTAAATGACATAATTCCCTAAATTTGTCACCTCTTCAAGGGTTTGTCCACTTCTAGGGTCTGCCTCTTAAAGGGCCAGTCCGCAAAACATGTCACATGTTCAAGTGGCTTTCCACTTCATAAGCCACATTGACATTTCCAAAGGTCTGTCCATTCCCAGGGTTGTCTCTTAGAAGGCCACCCACACACAATAATGCATCTTTAAGGACTGTCCACTTCCATGGTCATCCTCTTCATAGGCCAGTCACCTTAAAGTATTGCCAATTTTAAAGGTCTGTAAGCTTCCCAGGTCCACCTCTTAAAGGGCTAGTACACTTAAAATGCTGTTGTTTTGAGGGTTTGTACACAACCCTGGTCAACCTCTTAAAGGACATAATTCCCTAAATTTGTCACCTCTTCAAGGGTTTGTCCACTTCTAGGGTCTGCCTCTTAAAGGGCCAGTCATCAAAACATGTCACATGTTCAAGTGGCTTTCCACTTCATAAGCCACATTGACATTTCCAAAGGTCTGTCCATTCCCAGGGTTGTCTCTTAGAAGGCCACCCACACACAATAATGCATCTTTAAGGACTGTCCACTTCCATGGTCATCCTCTTCATAGGCCAGTCACCTTAAAGTATTGCCAATTTTAAAGGTCCGTAAGCTTCCCAGGTCCACCTCTTAAAGGGCCAGTACACTTAAAATGCTGTTGTTTTGAGGGTTTGTACACAACCCTGGTCAACCTCTTAAAGGACATAATTCCCTAAATTTGTCACCTCTTCAAGGGTTTGTCCACTTCTAGGGTCTGCCTCTTAAAGGGCCAGTCCGCAAAACATGTCACATGTTCAAGTGGCTTTCCACTTCAAAAGCCACATTGACATTTCCCAAGGTCTGTCCATTCCCAGGGTTGTCTCTTAGAAGGCCACCCACACACAATAATGCATCTTTAAGGACTGTCCACTTCCATGGTCATCCTCTTCATAGGCCAGTCACCTTAAAGTATTGCCAATTTTAAAGGTCTGTAAGCTTCCCAGGTCCACCTCTTAAAGGGCCAGTACACTTAAAATGCTGTTGTTTCGAGGGTTTGTACACAACCCTGGTCAACCTCTTAAATGACATAATTCCCTAAATTTGTCACCTCTTCAAGGGTTTGTCCACTTCTAGGGTCTGCCTCTTAAAGGGCCAGTCCGCAAAACATGTCACATGTTCAAGTGGCTTTCCACTTCATAAGCCACATTGACATTTCCAAAGGTCTGTCCATTCCCAGGGTTGTCTCTTAGAAGGCCACCCACACACAATAATGCATCTTTAAGGACTGTCCACTTCCATGGTCATCCTCTTCATAGGCCAGTCACCTTAAAGTATTGCCAATTTTAAAGGTCTGTAAGCTTCCCAGGTCCACCTCTTAAAGGGCCAGTACACTTAAAATGCTGTTGTTTTGAGGGTTTGTACACAACCCTGGTCAACCTCTTAAAGGACATAATTCCCTAAATTTGTCACCTCTTCAAGGGTTTGTCCACTTCTAGGGTCTGCCTCTTAAAGGGCCAGTCATCAAAACATGTCACATGTTCAAGTGGCTTTCCACTTCATAAGCCACATTGACATTTCCAAAGGTCTGTCCATTCCCAGGGTTGTCTCTTAGAAGGCCACCCACACACAATAATGCATCTTTAAGGACTGTCCACTTCCATGGTCATCCTCTTCATAGGCCAGTCACCTTAAAGTATTGCCAATTTTAAAGGTCCGTAAGCTTCCCAGGTCCACCTCTTAAAGGGCCAGTACACTTAAAATGCTGTTGTTTCGAGGGTTTGTACACAACCCTGGTAAACCTCTTAAAGGACATAATTCCCTAAATTTGTCACCTCTTCAAGGGTTTGTCCACTTCTAGGGTCTGCCTCTTAAAGGGCCAGTCCGCAAAACATGTCACATGTTCAAGTGGCTTTCCACTTCATAAGCCACATTGACATTTCCAAAGGTCTGTCCATTCCCAGGGTTGTCTCTTAGAAGGCCACCCACACACAATAATGCATCTTTAAGGACTGTCAACTTCCATGGTCATCCTCTTCATAGGCCAGTCACCTTAAAGTATTGCCAATTTTAAAGGTCCGTAAGCTTCCCAGGTCCACCTCTTAAAGGGCCAGTACACTTAAAATGCTGTTGTTTTGAGGGTTTGTACACAACCCTGGTCAACCTCTTAAAGGACATAATTCCCTAAATTTGTCACCTCTTCAAGGGTTTGTCCACTTCTAGGGTCTGCCTCTTAAAGGGCCAGTCTGCAAAACATGTCACATGTTCAAGTGGCTTTCCACTTCAAAAGCCACATTGACATTTCCCAAGGTCTGTCCATTCCCAGGGTTGTCTCTTAGAAGGCCACCCACACACAATAATGCATCTTTAAGGACTGTCCACTTCCATGGTCATCCTCTTCATAGGCCAGTCACCTTAAAGTATTGCCAATTTTAAAGGTCTGTAAGCTTCCCAGGTCCACCTCTTAAAGGGCCAGTACACTTAAAATGCTGTTGTTTCGAGGGTTTGTACACAACCCTGGTCAACCTCTTAAAGGACATAATTCCCTAAATTTGTCACCTCTTCAAGGGTTTGTCCACTTCTAGGGTCTGCCTCTTAAAGGGCCAGTCCGCAAAACATGTCACATGTTCAAGTGGCTTTCCACTTCATAAGCCACATTGACATTTCCAAAGGTCTGTCCATTCCCAGGGTTGTCTCTTAGAAGGCCACCCACACACAATAATGCATCTTTAAGGACTGTCCACTTCCATGGTCATCCTCTTCATAGGCCAGTCACCTTAAAGTATTGCCAATTTTAAAGGTCTGTAAGCTTCCCAGGTCCACCTCTTAAAGGGCCAGTACACTTAAAATGCTGTTGTTTCGAGGGTTTGTACACAACCCTGGTCAACCTCTTAAAGGACATATTTCCCTAAATTTGTCACCTCTTCAAGGGTTTGTCCATATCTAGGGTCTGCCTCTTAAAGGGCCAGTCACCAAAACATGTCACATGTTCAAGTGGATTTCCACTTCATAAGCCACATTGACATTTCCAAAGGTCTGTCCATTCCCAGGGTTGTCTCTTAGAAGGCCACCCACACACAATAATGCATCTTTAAGGACTGTCCACTTCCATGGTCATCCTCTTCATAGGCCAGTCACCTTAAAGTATTGCCAATTTTAAAGGTCCGTAAGCTTCCCAGGTCCACCTCTTAAAGGGCCAGTACACTTAAAATGCTGTTGTTTCGAGGGTTTGTACACAACCCTGGTCAACCTCTTAAAGGACATAATTCCCTAAATTTGTCACCTCTTCAAGGGTTTGTCCACTTCTAGGGTCTGCCTCTTAAAGGGCCAGTCCGCAAAACATGTCACATGTTCAAGTGGCTTTCCACTTCATAAGCCACATTGACATTTCCAAAGGTCTGTCCATTCCCAGGGTTGTCTCTTAGAAGGCCACCCACACACAATAATGCATCTTTAAGGACTGTCCACTTCCATGGTCATCCTCTTCATAGGCCAGTCACCTTAAAGTATTGCCAATTTTAAAGGTCCGTAAGCTTCCCAGGTCCACCTCTTAAAGGGCCAGTACACTTAAAATGCTGTTGTTTCGAGGGTTTGTACACAACCCTGGTAAACCTCTTAAAGGACATAATTCCCTAAATTTGTCACCTCTTCAAGGGTTTGTCCACTTCTAGGGTCTGCCTCTTAAAGGGCCAGTCCGCAAAACATGTCACATGTTCAAGTGGCTTTCCACTTCATAAGCCACATTGACATTTCCAAAGGTCTGTCCATTCCCAGGGTTGTCTCTTAGAAGGCCACCCACACACAATAATGCATCTTTAAGGACTGTCCACTTCCATGGTCATCCTCTTCATAGGCCAGTCACCTTAAAGTATTGCCAATTTTAAAGGTCCGTAAGCTTCCCAGGTCCACCTCTTAAAGGGCCAGTACACTTAAAATGCTGTTGTTTTGAGGGTTTGTACACAACCCTGGTCAACCTCTTAAAGGACATAATTCCCTAAATTTGTCACCTCTTCAAGGGTTTGTCCACTTCTAGGGTCTGCCTCTTAAAGGGCCAGTCCGCAAAACATGTCACATGTTCAAGTGGCTTTCCACTTCAAAAGCCACATTGACATTTCCCAAGGTCTGTCCATTCCCAGGGTTGTCTCTTAGAAGGCCACCCACACACAATAATGCATCTTTAAGGACTGTCCACTTCCATGGTCATCCTCTTCATAGGCCAGTCACCTTAAAGTATTGCCAATTTTAAAGGTCTGTAAGCTTCCCAGGTCCACCTCTTAAAGGGCCAGTACACTTAAAATGCTGTTGTTTCGAGGGTTTGTACACAACCCTGGTCAACCTCTTAAATGACATAATTCCCTAAATTTGTCACCTCTTCAAGGGTTTGTCCACTTCTAGGGTCTGCCTCTTAAAGGGCCAGTCCGCAAAACATGTCACATGTTCAAGTGGCTTTCCACTTCATAAGCCACATTGACATTTCCAAAGGTCTGTCCATTCCCAGGGTTGTCTCTTAGAAGGCCACCCACACACAATAATGCATCTTTAAGGACTGTCCACTTCCATGGTCATCCTCTTCATAGGCCAGTCACCTTAAAGTATTGCCAATTTTAAAGGTCTGTAAGCTTCCCAGGTCCACCTCTTAAAGGGCCAGTACACTTAAAATGCTGTTGTTTTGAGGGTTTGTACACAACCCTGGTCAACCTCTTAAAGGACATAATTCCCTAAATTTGTCACCTCTTCAAGGGTTTGTCCACTTCTAGGGTCTGCCTCTTAAAGGGCCAGTCATCAAAACATGTCACATGTTCAAGTGGCTTTCCACTTCATAAGCCACATTGACATTTCCAAAGGTCTGTCCATTCCCAGGGTTGTCTCTTAGAAGGCCACCCACACACAATAATGCATCTTTAAGGACTGTCCACTTCCATGGTCATCCTCTTCATAGGCCAGTCACCTTAAAGTATTGCCAATTTTAAAGGTCTGTAAGCTTCCCAGGTCCACCTCTTAAAGGGCCAGTACACTTAAAATGCTGTTGTTTTGAGGGTTTGTACACAACCCTGGTCAACCTCTTAAAGGACATAATTCCCTAAATTTGTCACCTCTTCAAGGGTTTGTCCACTTCTAGGGTCTGCCTCTTAAAGGGCCAGTCATCAAAACATGTCACATGTTCAAGTGGCTTTCCACTTCATAAGCCACATTGACATTTCCAAAGGTCTGTCCATTCCCAGGGTTGTCTCTTAGAAGGCCACCCACACACAATAATGCATCTTTAAGGACTGTCCACTTCCATGGTCATCCTCTTCATAGGCCAGTCACCTTAAAGTATTGCCAATTTTAAAGGTCCGTAAGCTTCCCAGGTCCACCTCTTAAAGGGCCAGTACACTTAAAATGCTGTTGTTTCGAGGGTTTGTACACAACCCTGGTAAACCTCTTAAAGGACATAATTCCCTAAATTTGTCACCTCTTCAAGGGTTTGTCCACTTCTAGGGTCTGCCTCTTAAAGGGCCAGTCCGCAAAACATGTCACATGTTCAAGTGGCTTTCCACTTCATAAGCCACATTGACATTTCCAAAGGTCTGTCCATTCCCAGGGTTGTCTCTTAGAAGGCCACCCACACACAATAATGCATCTTTAAGGACTGTCCACTTCCATGGTCATCCTCTTCATAGGCCAGTCACCTTAAAGTATTGCCAATTTTAAAGGTCTGTAAGCTTCCCAGGTCCACCTCTTAAAGGGCTAGTACACTTAAAATGCTGTTGTTTTGAGGGTTTGTACACAACCCTGGTCAACCTCTTAAAGGACATAATTCCCTAAATTTGTCACCTCTTCAAGGGTTTGTCCACTTCTAGGGTCTGCCTCTTAAAGGGCCAGTCATCAAAACATGTCACATGTTCAAGTGGCTTTCCACTTCATAAGCCACATTGACATTTCCAAAGGTCTGTCCATTCCCAGGGTTGTCTCTTAGAAGGCCACCCACACACAATAATGCATCTTTAAGGACTGTCCACTTCCATGGTCATCCTCTTCATAGGCCAGTCACCTTAAAGTATTGCCAATTTTAAAGGTCCGTAAGCTTCCCAGGTCCACCTCTTAAAGGGCCAGTACACTTAAAATGCTGTTGTTTTGAGGGCTTGTACACAACCCTGGTCAACCTCTTAAAGGACATAATTCCCTAAATTTGTCACCTCTTCAAGGGTTTGTCCACTTCTAGGGTCTGCCTCTTAAAGGGCCAGTCCGCAAAACATGTCACATGTTCAAGTGGCTTTCCACTTCAAAAGCCACATTGACATTTCCCAAGGTCTGTCCATTCCCAGGGTTGTCTCTTAGAAGGCCACCCACACACAATAATGCATCTTTAAGGACTGTCCACTTCCATGGTCATCCTCTTCATAGGCCAGTCACCTTAAAGTATTGCCAATTTTAAAGGTCTGTAAGCTTCCCAGGTCCACCTCTTAAAGGGCCAGTACACTTAAAATGCTGTTGTTTCGAGGGTTTGTACACAACCCTGGTCAACCTCTTAAATGACATAATTCCCTAAATTTGTCACCTCTTCAAGGGTTTGTCCACTTCTAGGGTCTGCCTCTTAAAGGGCCAGTCCGCAAAACATGTCACATGTTCAAGTGGCTTTCCACTTCATAAGCCACATTGACATTTCCAAAGGTCTGTCCATTCCCAGGGTTGTATCTTAGAAGGCCACCCACACACAATAATGCATCTTTAAGGACTGTCCACTTCCATGGTCATCCTCTTCATAGGCCAGTCACCTTAAAGTATTGCCAATTTTAAAGGTCTGTAAGCTTCCCAGGTCCACCTCTTAAAGGGCCAGTACACTTAAAATGCTGTTGTTTTGAGGGTTTGTACACAACCCTGGTCAACCTCTTAAAGGACATAATTCCCTAAATTTGTCACCTCTTCAAGGGTTTGTCCACTTCTAGGGTCTGCCTCTTAAAGGGCCAGTCATCAAAACATGTCACATGTTCAAGTGGCTTTCCACTTCATAAGCCACATTGACATTTCCAAAGGTCTGTCCATTCCCAGGGTTGTCTCTTAGAAGGCCACCCACACACAATAATGCATCTTTAAGGACTGTCCACTTCCATGGTCATCCTCTTCATAGGCCAGTCACCTTAAAGTATTGCCAATTTTAAAGGTCCGTAAGCTTCCCAGGTCCACCTCTTAAAGGGCCAGTACACTTAAAATGCTGTTGTTTCGAGGGTTTGTACACAACCCTGGTAAACCTCTTAAAGGACATAATTCCCTAAATTTGTCACCTCTTCAAGGGTTTGTCCACTTCTAGGGTCTGCCTCTTAAAGGGCCAGTCCGCAAAACATGTCACATGTTCAAGTGGCTTTCCACTTCATAAGCCACATTGACATTTCCAAAGGTCTGTCCATTCCCAGGGTTGTCTCTTAGAAGGCCACCCACACACAATAATGCATCTTTAAGGACTGTCCACTTCCATGGTCATCCTCTTCATAGGCCAGTCACCTTAAAGTATTGCCAATTTTAAAGGTCCGTAAGCTTCCCAGGTCCACCTCTTAAAGGGCCAGTACACTTAAAATGCTGTTGTTTTGAGGGTTTGTACACAACCCTGGTCAACCTCTTAAAGGACATAATTCCCTAAATTTGTCACCTCTTCAAGGGTTTGTCCACTTCTAGGGTCTGCCTCTTAAAGGGCCAGTCTGCAAAACATGTCACATGTTCAAGTGGCTTTCCACTTCAAAAGCCACATTGACATTTCCCAAGGTCTGTCCATTCCCAGGGTTGTCTCTTAGAAGGCCACCCACACACAATAATGCATCTTTAAGGACTGTCCACTTCCATGGTCATCCTTTTCATAGGCCAGTCACCTTAAAGTATTGCCAATTTTAAAGGTCTGTAAGCTTCCCAGGTCCACCTCTTAAAGGGCCAGTACACTTAAAATGCTGTTGTTTCGAGGGTTTGTACACAACCCTGGTCAACCTCTTAAAGGACATAATTCCCTAAATTTGTCACCTCTTCAAGGGTTTGTCCACTTCTAGGGTCTGCCTCTTAAAGGGCCAGTCCGCAAAACATGTCACATGTTCAAGTGGCTTTCCACTTCATAAGCCACATTGACATTTCCAAAGGTCTGTCCATTCCCAGGGTTGTCTCTTAGAAGGCCACCCACACACAATAATGCATCTTTAAGGACTGTCCACTTCCATGGTCATCCTCTTCATAGGCCAGTCACCTTAAAGTATTGCCAATTTTAAAGGTCTGTAAGCTTCCCAGGTCCACCTCTTAAAGGGCTAGTACACTTAAAATGCTGTTGTTTTGAGGGTTTGTACACAACCCTGGTCAACCTCTTAAAGGACATAATTCCCTAAATTTGTCACCTCTTCAAGGGTTTGTCCACTTCTAGGGTCTGCCTCTTAAAGGGCCAGTCATCAAAACATGTCACATGTTCAAGTGGCTTTCCACTTCATAAGCCACATTGACATTTCCAAAGGTCTGTCCATTCCCAGGGTTGTCTCTTAGAAGGCCACCCACACACAATAATGCATCTTTAAGGACTGTCCACTTCCATGGTCATCCTCTTCATAGGCCAGTCACCTTAAAGTATTGCCAATTTTAAAGGTCCGTAAGCTTCCCAGGTCCACCTCTTAAAGGGCCAGTACACTTAAAATGCTGTTGTTTTGAGGGTTTGTACACAACCCTGGTCAACCTCTTAAAGGACATAATTCCCTAAATTTGTCACCTCTTCAAGGGTTTGTCCACTTCTAGGGTCTGCCTCTTAAAGGGCCAGTCCGCAAAACATGTCACATGTTCAAGTGGCTTTCCACTTCAAAAGCCACATTGACATTTCCCAAGGTCTGTCCATTCCCAGGGTTGTCTCTTAGAAGGCCACCCACACACAATAATGCATCTTTAAGGACTGTCCACTTCCATGGTCATCCTCTTCATAGGCCAGTCACCTTAAAGTATTGCCAATTTTAAAGGTCTGTAAGCTTCCCAGGTCCACCTCTTAAAGGGCCAGTACACTTAAAATGCTGTTGTTTCGAGGGTTTGTACACAACCCTGGTCAACCTCTTAAATGACATAATTCCCTAAATTTGTCACCTCTTCAAGGGTTTGTCCACTTCTAGGGTCTGCCTCTTAAAGGGCCAGTCCGCAAAACATGTCACATGTTCAAGTGGCTTTCCACTTCATAAGCCACATTGACATTTCCAAAGGTCTGTCCATTCCCAGGGTTGTCTCTTAGAAGGCCACCCACACACAATAATGCATCTTTAAGGACTGTCCACTTCCATGGTCATCCTCTTCATAGGCCAGTCACCTTAAAGTATTGCCAATTTTAAAGGTCTGTAAGCTTCCCAGGTCCACCTCTTAAAGGGCCAGTACACTTAAAATGCTGTTGTTTTGAGGGTTTGTACACAACCCTGGTCAACCTCTTAAAGGACATAATTCCCTAAATTTGTCACCTCTTCAAGGGTTTGTCCACTTCTAGGGTCTGCCTCTTAAAGGGCCAGTCATCAAAACATGTCACATGTTCAAGTGGCTTTCCACTTCATAAGCCACATTGACATTTCCAAAGGTCTGTCCATTCCCAGGGTTGTCTCTTAGAAGGCCACCCACACACAATAATGCATCTTTAAGGACTGTCCACTTCCATGGTCATCCTCTTCATAGGCCAGTCACCTTAAAGTATTGCCAATTTTAAAGGTCCGTAAGCTTCCCAGGTCCACCTCTTAAAGGGCCAGTACACTTAAAATGCTGTTGTTTCGAGGGTTTGTACACAACCCTGGTAAACCTCTTAAAGGACATAATTCCCTAAATTTGTCACCTCTTCAAGGGTTTGTCCACTTCTAGGGTCTGCCTCTTAAAGGGCCAGTCCGCAAAACATGTCACATGTTCAAGTGGCTTTCCACTTCATAAGCCACATTGACATTTCCAAAGGTCTGTCCATTCCCAGGGTTGTCTCTTAGAAGGCCACCCACACACAATAATGCATCTTTAAGGACTGTCAACTTCCATGGTCATCCTCTTCATAGGCCAGTCACCTTAAAGTATTGCCAATTTTAAAGGTCCGTAAGCTTCCCAGGTCCACCTCTTAAAGGGCCAGTACACTTAAAATGCTGTTGTTTTGAGGGTTTGTACACAACCCTGGTCAACCTCTTAAAGGACATAATTCCCTAAATTTGTCACCTCTTCAAGGGTTTGTCCACTTCTAGGGTCTGCCTCTTAAAGGGCCAGTCTGCAAAACATGTCACATGTTCAAGTGGCTTTCCACTTCAAAAGCCACATTGACATTTCCCAAGGTCTGTCCATTCCCAGGGTTGTCTCTTAGAAGGCCACCCACACACAATAATGCATCTTTAAGGACTGTCCACTTCCATGGTCATCCTCTTCATAGGCCAGTCACCTTAAAGTATTGCCAATTTTAAAGGTCTGTAAGCTTCCCAGGTCCACCTCTTAAAGGGCCAGTACACTTAAAATGCTGTTGTTTCGAGGGTTTGTACACAACCCTGGTCAACCTCTTAAAGGACATAATTCCCTAAATTTGTCACCTCTTCAAGGGTTTGTCCACTTCTAGGGTCTGCCTCTTAAAGGGCCAGTCCGCAAAACATGTCACATGTTCAAGTGGCTTTCCACTTCATAAGCCACATTGACATTTCCAAAGGTCTGTCCATTCCCAGGGTTGTCTCTTAGAAGGCCACCCACACACAATAATGCATCTTTAAGGACTGTCCACTTCCATGGTCATCCTCTTCATAGGCCAGTCACCTTAAAGTATTGCCAATTTTAAAGGTCTGTAAGCTTCCCAGGTCCACCTCTTAAAGGGCCAGTACACTTAAAATGCTGTTGTTTCGAGGGTTTGTACACAACCCTGGTCAACCTCTTAAAGGACATATTTCCCTAAATTTGTCACCTCTTCAAGGGTTTGTCCATATCTAGGGTCTGCCTCTTAAAGGGCCAGTCACCAAAACATGTCACATGTTCAAGTGGATTTCCACTTCATAAGCCACATTGACATTTCCAAAGGTCTGTCCATTCCCAGGGTTGTCTCTTAGAAGGCCACCCACACACAATAATGCATCTTTAAGGACTGTCCACTTCCATGGTCATCCTCTTCATAGGCCAGTCACCTTAAAGTATTGCCAATTTTAAAGGTCCGTAAGCTTCCCAGGTCCACCTCTTAAAGGGCCAGTACACTTAAAATGCTGTTGTTTCGAGGGTTTGTACACAACCCTGGTCAACCTCTTAAAGGACATAATTCCCTAAATTTGTCACCTCTTCAAGGGTTTGTCCACTTCTAGGGTCTGCCTCTTAAAGGGCCAGTCCGCAAAACATGTCACATGTTCAAGTGGCTTTCCACTTCATAAGCCACATTGACATTTCCAAAGGTCTGTCCATTCCCAGGGTTGTCTCTTAGAAGGCCACCCACACACAATAATGCATCTTTAAGGACTGTCCACTTCCATGGTCATCCTCTTCATAGGCCAGTCACCTTAAAGTATTGCCAATTTTAAAGGTCCGTAAGCTTCCCAGGTCCACCTCTTAAAGGGCCAGTACACTTAAAATGCTGTTGTTTCGAGGGTTTGTACACAACCCTGGTAAACCTCTTAAAGGACATAATTCCCTAAATTTGTCACCTCTTCAAGGGTTTGTCCACTTCTAGGGTCTGCCTCTTAAAGGGCCAGTCCGCAAAACATGTCACATGTTCAAGTGGCTTTCCACTTCATAAGCCACATTGACATTTCCAAAGGTCTGTCCATTCCCAGGGTTGTCTCTTAGAAGGCCACCCACACACAATAATGCATCTTTAAGGACTGTCCACTTCCATGGTCATCCTCTTCATAGGCCAGTCACCTTAAAGTATTGCCAATTTTAAAGGTCCGTAAGCTTCCCAGGTCCACCTCTTAAAGGGCCAGTACACTTAAAATGCTGTTGTTTTGAGGGTTTGTACACAACCCTGGTCAACCTCTTAAAGGACATAATTCCCTAAATTTGTCACCTCTTCAAGGGTTTGTCCACTTCTAGGGTCTGCCTCTTAAAGGGCCAGTCCGCAAAACATGTCACATGTTCAAGTGGCTTTCCACTTCAAAAGCCACATTGACATTTCCCAAGGTCTGTCCATTCCCAGGGTTGTCTCTTAGAAGGCCACCCACACACAATAATGCATCTTTAAGGACTGTCCACTTCCATGGTCATCCTCTTCATAGGCCAGTCACCTTAAAGTATTGCCAATTTTAAAGGTCTGTAAGCTTCCCAGGTCCACCTCTTAAAGGGCCAGTACACTTAAAATGCTGTTGTTTCGAGGGTTTGTACACAACCCTGGTCAACCTCTTAAATGACATAATTCCCTAAATTTGTCACCTCTTCAAGGGTTTGTCCACTTCTAGGGTCTGCCTCTTAAAGGGCCAGTCCGCAAAACATGTCACATGTTCAAGTGGCTTTCCACTTCATAAGCCACATTGACATTTCCAAAGGTCTGTCCATTCCCAGGGTTGTCTCTTAGAAGGCCACCCACACACAATAATGCATCTTTAAGGACTGTCCACTTCCATGGTCATCCTCTTCATAGGCCAGTCACCTTAAAGTATTGCCAATTTTAAAGGTCTGTAAGCTTCCCAGGTCCACCTCTTAAAGGGCCAGTACACTTAAAATGCTGTTGTTTTGAGGGTTTGTACACAACCCTGGTCAACCTCTTAAAGGACATAATTCCCTAAATTTGTCACCTCTTCAAGGGTTTGTCCACTTCTAGGGTCTGCCTCTTAAAGGGCCAGTCATCAAAACATGTCACATGTTCAAGTGGCTTTCCACTTCATAAGCCACATTGACATTTCCAAAGGTCTGTCCATTCCCAGGGTTGTCTCTTAGAAGGCCACCCACACACAATAATGCATCTTTAAGGACTGTCCACTTCCATGGTCATCCTCTTCATAGGCCAGTCACCTTAAAGTATTGCCAATTTTAAAGGTCCGTAAGCTTCCCAGGTCCACCTCTTAAAGGGCCAGTACACTTAAAATGCTGTTGTTTCGAGGGTTTGTACACAACCCTGGTAAACCTCTTAAAGGACATAATTCCCTAAATTTGTCACCTCTTCAAGGGTTTGTCCACTTCTAGGGTCTGCCTCTTAAAGGGCCAGTCCGCAAAACATGTCACATGTTCAAGTGGCTTTCCACTTCATAAGCCACATTGACATTTCCAAAGGTCTGTCCATTCCCAGGGTTGTCTCTTAGAAGGCCACCCACACACAATAATGCATCTTTAAGGACTGTCCACTTCCATGGTCATCCTCTTCATAGGCCAGTCACCTTAAAGTATTGCCAATTTTAAAGGTCCGTAAGCTTCCCAGGTCCACCTCTTAAAGGGCCAGTACACTTAAAATGCTGTTGTTTTGAGGGTTTGTACACAACCCTGGTCAACCTCTTAAAGGACATAATTCCCTAAATTTGTCACCTCTTCAAGGGTTTGTCCACTTCTAGGGTCTGCCTCTTAAAGGGCCAGTCCGCAAAACATGTCACATGTTCAAGTGGCTTTCCACTTCATAAGCCACATTGACATTTCCAAAGGTCTGTCCATTCCCAGGGTTGTCTCTTAGAAGGCCACCCACACACAATAATGCATCTTTAAGGACTGTCCACTTCCATGGTCATCCTCTTCATAGGCCAGTCACCTTAAAGTATTGCCAATTTTAAAGGTCCGTAAGCTTCCCAGGTCCACCTCTTAAAGGGCCAGTACACTTAAAATGCTGTTGTTTTGAGGGTTTGTACAAAACCCTGGTCAACCTCTTAAAGGACATAATTCCCTAAATTTGTCACCTCTTCAAGGGTTTGTCCACTTCTAGGGTCTGCCTCTTAAAGGGCCAGTCCGCAAAACATGTCACATGTTCAAGTGGCTTTCCACTTCAAAAGCCACATTGACATTTCCAAAGGTCTGTCCATTCCCAGGGTTGTCTCTTAGAAGGCCACCCACACACAATAATGCATCTTTAAGGACTGTCCACTTCCATGGTCATCCTCTTCATAGGCCAGTCACCTTAAAGTATTGCCAATTTTAAAGGTCTGTAAGCTTCTCAGGTCCACCTCTTAAAGGGCCAGTACACTTAAAATGCTGTTGTTTCGAGGGTTTGTACACAACCCTGGTCAACCTCTTAAATGACATAATTCCCTAAATGTGTCACCTCTTCAAGGGTTTGTCCACTTCTAGGGTCTGCCTCTTAAAGGGCCAGTCCGCAAAACATGTCACATGTTCAAGTGGCTTTCCACTTCATAAGCCACATTGACATTTCCAAAGGTCTGTCCATTCCCAGGGTTGTCTCTTAGAAGGCCACCCACACACAATAATGCATCTTTAAGGACTGTCCACTTCCATGGTCATCCTCTTCATAGGCCAGTCACCTTAAAGTATTGCCAATTTTAAAGGTCTGTAAGCTTCCCAGGTCCACCTCTTAAAGGGCCAGTACACTTAAAATGCTGTTGTTTTGAGGGTTTGTACACAACCCTGGTCAACCTCTTAAAGGACATAATTCCCTAAATTTGTCACCTCTTCAAGGGTTTGTCCACTTCTAGGGTCTGCCTCTTAAAGGGCCAGTCATCAAAACATGTCACATGTTCAAGTGGCTTTCCACTTCATAAGCCACATTGACATTTCCAAAGGTCTGTCCATTCCCAGGGTTGTCTCTTAGAAGGCCACCCACACACAATAATGCATCTTTAAGGACTGTCCACTTCCATGGTCATCCTCTTCATAGGCCAGTCACCTTAAAGTATTGCCAATTTTAAAGGTCCGTAAGCTTCCCAGGTCCACCTCTTAAAGGGCCAGTACACTTAAAATGCTGTTGTTTCGAGGGTTTGTACACAACCCTGGTCAACCTCTTAAATGACATAATTCCCTAAATTTGTCACCTCTTCAAGGGTTTGTCCACTTCTAGGGTCTGCCTCTTAAAGGGCCAGTCCGCAAAACATGTCACATGTTCAAGTGGCTTTCCACTTCAAAAGCCACATTGACATTTCCAAAGGTCTGTCCATTCCCAGGGTTGTCTCTTAGAAGGCCACCCACACACAATAATGCATCTTTAAGGACTGTCCACTTCCATGGTCATCCTCTTCATAGGCCAGTCACCTTAAAGTATTGCCAATTTTAAAGGTCTGTAAGCTTCCCAGGTCCACCTCTTAAAGGGCTAGTACACTTAAAATGCTGTTGTTTTGAGGGTTTGTACACAACCCTGGTCAACCTCTTAAAGGACATAATTCCCTAAATTTGTCACCTCTTCAAGGGTTTGTCCACTTCTAGGGTCTGCCTCTTAAAGGGCCAGTCATCAAAACATGTCACATGTTCAAGTGGCTTTCCACTTCATAAGCCACATTGACATTTCCAAAGGTCTGTCCATTCCCAGGGTTGTCTCTTAGAAGGCCACCCACACACAATAATGCATCTTTAAGGACTGTCCACTTCCATGGTCATCCTCTTCATAGGCCAGTCACCTTAAAGTATTGCCAATTTTAAAGGTCTGTAAGCTTCCCAGGTCCACCTCTTAAAGGGCCAGTACACTTAAAATGCTGTTGTTTTGAGGGTTTGTACACAACCCTGGTCAACCTCTTAAAGGACATAATTCCCTAAATTTGTCACCTCTTCAAGGGTTTGTCCACTTCTAGGGTCTGCCTCTTAAAGGGCCAGTCATCAAAACATGTCACATGTTCAAGTGGCTTTCCACTTCATAAGCCACATTGACATTTCCAAAGGTCTGTCCATTCCCAGGGTTGTCTCTTAGAAGGCCACCCACACACAATAATGCATCTTTAAGGACTGTCCACTTCCATGGTCATCCTCTTCATAGGCCAGTCACCTTAAAGTATTGCCAATTTTAAAGGTCCGTAAGCTTCCCAGGTCCACCTCTTAAAGGGCCAGTACACTTAAAATGCTGTTGTTTCGAGGGTTTGTACACAACCCTGGTAAACCTCTTAAAGGACATAATTCCCTAAATTTGTCACCTCTTCAAGGGTTTGTCCACTTCTAGGGTCTGCCTCTTAAAGGGCCAGTCCGCAAAACATGTCACATGTTCAAGTGGCTTTCCACTTCATAAGCCACATTGACATTTCCAAAGGTCTGTCCATTCCCAGGGTTGTCTCTTAGAAGGCCACCCACACACAATAATGCATCTTTAAGGACTGTCCACTTCCATGGTCATCCTCTTCATAGGCCAGTCACCTTAAAGTATTGCCAATTTTAAAGGTCCGTAAGCTTCCCAGGTCCACCTCTTAAAGGGCCAGTACACTTAAAATGCTGTTGTTTTGAGGGTTTGTACACAACCCTGGTCAACCTCTTAAAGGACATAATTCCCTAAATTTGTCACCTCTTCAAGGGTTTGTCCACTTCTAGGGTCTGCCTCTTAAAGGGCCAGTCCGCAAAACATGTCACATGTTCAAGTGGCTTTCCACTTCAAAAGCCACATTGACATTTCCCAAGGTCTGTCCATTCCCAGGGTTGTCTCTTAGAAGGCCACCCACACACAATAATGCATCTTTAAGGACTGTCCACTTCCATGGTCATCCTCTTCATAGGCCAGTCACCTTAAAGTATTGCCTATTTTAAAGGTCTGTAAGCTTCCCAGGTCCACCTCTTAAAGGGCCAGTACACTTAAAATGCTGTTGTTTCGAGGGTTTGTACACAACCCTGGTCAACCTCTTAAATGACATAATTCCCTAAATTTGTCACCTCTTCAAGGGTTTGTCCACTTCTAGGGTCTGCCTCTTAAAGGGCCAGTCCGCAAAACATGTCACATGTTCAAGTGGCTTTCCACTTCATAAGCCACATTGACATTTCCAAAGGTCTGTCCATTCCCAGGGTTGTCTCTTAGAAGGCCACCCACACACAATAATGCATCTTTAAGGACTGTCCACTTCCATGGTCATCCTCTTCATAGGCCAGTCACCTTAAAGTATTGCCAATTTTAAAGGTCTGTAAGCTTCCCAGGTCCACCTCTTAAAGGGCCAGTACACTTAAAATGCTGTTGTTTCGAGGGTTTGTACACAACCCTGGTCAACCTCTTAAAGGACATAATTCCCTAAATTTGTCACCTCTTCAAGGGTTTGTCCACTTCTAGGGTCTGCCTCTTAAAGGGCCAGTCCGCAAAACATGTCACATGTTCAAGTGGCTTTCCACTTCATAAGCCACATTGACATTTCCAAAGGTCTGTCCATTCCCAGGGTTGTCTCTTAGAAGGCCACCCACACACAATAATGCATCTTTAAGGACTGTCCACTTCCATGGTCATCCTCTTCATAGGCAAGTCACCTTAAAGTATTGCCAATTTTAAAGGTCCGTAAGCTTCCCAGGTCCACCTCTTAAAGGGCCAGTACACTTAAAATGCTGTTGTTTTGAGGGTTTGTACACAACCCTGGTCAACCTCTTAAAGGACATAATTCCCTAAATTTGTCACCTCTTCAAGGGTTTGTCCACTTCTAGGGTCTGCCTCTTAAAGGGCCAGTCCGCAAAACATGTCACATGTTCAAGTGGCTTTCCACTTCATAAGCCACATTGACATTTCCCAAGGTCTGTCCATTCCCAGGGTTGTCTCTTAGAAGGCCACCCACACACAATAATGCATCTTTAAGGACTGTCCACTTCCATGGTCATCCTCTTCATAGGCCAGTCACCTTAAAGTATTGCCAATTTTAAAGGTCCGTAAGCTTCCCAGGTCCACCTCTTAAAGGGCCAGTACACTTAAAATGCTGTTGTTTCGAGGGTTTGTACACAACCCTGGTCAACCTCTTAAAGGACATAATTCCCTAAATTTGTCACCTCTTCAAGGGTTTGTCCACTTCTAGGGTCTGCCTCTTAAAGGGCCAGTCCGCAAAACATGTCACATGTTCAAGTGGCTTTCCACTTCAAAAGCCACATTGACATTTCCCAAGGTCTGTCCATTCCCAGGGTTGTCTCTTAGAATGCCACCCACACACAATAATGCATCTTTAAGGACTGTCCACTTCCATGGTCATCCTCTTCATAGGCCAGTCACCTTAAAGTATTGCCAATTTTAAAGGTCTGTAAGCTTCCCAGGTCCACCTCTTAAAGGGCCAGTACACTTTAAATGCTGTTGTTTCGAGGGTTTGTACACAACCCTGGTCAACCTCTTAAATGACATAATTCCCTAAATTTGTCACCTCTTCAAGGGTTTGTCCACTTCTAGGGTCTGCCTCTTAAAGGGCCAGTCCGCAAAACATGTCACATGTTCAAGTGGCTTTCCACTTCATAAGCCACATTGACATTTCCAAAGGTCTGTCCATTCCCAGGGTTGTCTCTTAGAAGGCCACCCACACACAATAATGCATCTTTAAGGACTGTCCACTTCCATGGTCATCCTCTTCATAGGCCAGTCACCTTAAAGTATTGCCAATTTTAAAGGTCTGTAAGCTTCCCAGGTCCACCTCTTAAAGGGCCAGTACACTTAAAATGCTGTTGTTTTGAGGGTTTGTACACAACCCTGGTCAACCTCTTAAAGGACATAATTCCCTAAATTTGTCACCTCTTCAAGGGTTTGTCCACTTCTAGGGTCTGCCTCTTAAAGGGCCAGTCATCAAAACATGTCACATGTTCAAGTGGCTTTCCACTTCATAAGCCACATTGACATTTCCAAAGGTCTGTCCATTCCCAGGGTTGTCTCTTAGAAGGCCACCCACACACAATAATGCATCTTTAAGGACTGTCCACTTCCATGGTCATCCTCTTCATAGGCCAGTCACCTTAAAGTATTGCCAATTTTAAAGGTCCGTAAGCTTCCCAGGTCCACCTCTTAAAGGGCCAGTACACTTAAAATGCTGTTGTTTCGAGGGTTTGTACACAACCCTGGTAAACCTCTTAAAGGACATAATTCCCTAAATTTGTCACCTCTTCAAGGGTTTGTCCACTTCTAGGGTCTGCCTCTTAAAGGGCCAGTCCGCAAAACATGTCACATGTTCAAGTGGCTTTCCACTTCATAAGCCACATTGACATTTCCAAAGGTCTGTCCATTCCCAGGGTTGTCTCTTAGAAGGCCACCCACACACAATAATGCATCTTTAAGGACTGTCCACTTCCATGGTCATCCTCTTCATAGGCCAGTCACCTTAAAGTATTGCCAATTTTAAAGGTCCGTAAGCTTCCCAGGTCCACCTCTTAAAGGGCCAGTACACTTAAAATGCTGTTGTTTTGAGGGTTTGTACACAACCCTGGTCAACCTCTTAAAGGACATAATTCCCTAAATTTGTCACCTCTTCAAGGGTTTGTCCACTTCTAGGGTCTGCCTCTTAAAGGGCCAGTCCGCAAAACATGTCACATGTTCAAGTGGCTTTCCACTTCAAAAGCCACATTGACATTTCCCAAGGTCTGTCCATTCCCAGGGTTGTCTCTTAGAAGGCCACCCACACACAATAATGCATCTTTAAGGACTGTCCACTTCCATGGTCATCCTCTTCATAGGCCAGTCACCTTAAAGTATTGCCTATTTTAAAGGTCTGTAAGCTTCCCAGGTCCACCTCTTAAAGGGCCAGTACACTTAAAATGCTGTTGTTTCGAGGGTTTGTACACAACCCTGGTCAACCTCTTAAATGACATAATTCCCTAAATTTGTCACCTCTTCAAGGGTTTGTCCACTTCTAGGGTCTGCCTCTTAAAGGGCCAGTCCGCAAAACATGTCACATGTTCAAGTGGCTTTCCACTTCATAAGCCACATTGACATTTCCAAAGGTCTGTCCATTCCCAGGGTTGTCTCTTAGAAGGCCACCCACACACAATAATGCATCTTTAAGGACTGTCCACTTCCATGGTCATCCTCTTCATAGGCCAGTCACCTTAAAGTATTGCCAATTTTAAAGGTCTGTAAGCTTCCCAGGTCCACCTCTTAAAGGGCTAGTACACTTAAAATGCTGTTGTTTTGAGGGTTTGTACACAACCCTGGTCAACCTCTTAAAGGACATAATTCCCTAAATTTGTCACCTCTTCAAGGGTTTGTCCACTTCTAGGGTCTGCCTCTTAAAGGGCCAGTCATCAAAACATGTCACATGTTCAAGTGGCTTTCCACTTCATAAGCCACATTGACATTTCCAAAGGTCTGTCCATTCCCAGGGTTGTCTCTTAGAAGGCCACCCACACACAATAATGCATCTTTAAGGACTGTCCACTTCCATGGTCATCCTCTTCATAGGCCAGTCACCTTAAAGTATTGCCAATTTTAAAGGTCCGTAAGCTTCCCAGGTCCACCTCTTAAAGGGCCAGTACACTTAAAATGCTGTTGTTTCGAGGGTTTGTACACAACCCTGGTCAACCTCTTAAAGGACATATTTCCCTAAATTTGTCACCTCTTCAAGGGTTTGTCCATATCTAGGGTCTGCCTCTTAAAGGGCCAGTCATCAAAACATGTCACATGTTCAAGTGGATTTCCACTTCATAAGCCACATTGACATTTCCAAAGGTCTGTCCATTCCCAGGGTTGTCTCTTAGAAGGCCACCCACACACAATAATGCATCTTTAAGGACTGTCCACTTCCATGGTCATCCTCTTCATAGGCCAGTCACCTTAAAGTATTGCCAATTTTAAAGGTCCGTAAGCTTCCCAGGTCCACCTCTTAAAGGGCCAGTACACTTAAAATGCTGTTGTTTCGAGGGTTTGTACACAACCCTGGTCAACCTCTTAAAGGACATAATTCCCTAAATTTGTCACCTCTTCAAGGGTTTGTCCACTTCTAGGGTCTGCCTCTTAAAGGGCCAGTCCGCAAAACATGTCACATGTTCAAGTGGCTTTCCACTTCATAAGCCACATTGACATTTCCAAAGGTCTGTCCATTCCCAGGGTAGTCTCTTAGAAGGCCACCCACACACAATAATGCATCTTTAAGGACTGTCCACTTCCATGGTCATCCTCTTCATAGGCCAGTCACCTTAAAGTATTGCCAATTTTAAAGGTCTGTAAGCTTGCCAGGTCCACCTCTTAAAGGGCCAGTACACTTAAAATGCTGTTGTTTCGAGGGTTTGTACACAACCCTGGTAAACCTCTTAAAGGACATAATTCCCTAAATTTGTCACCTCTTCAAGGGTTTGTCCACTTCTAGGGTCTGCCTCTTAAAGGGCCAGTCCGCAAAACATGTCACATGTTCAAGTGGCTTTCCACTTCATAAGCCACATTGACATTTCCAAAGGTCTGTCCATTCCCAGGGTTGTCTCTTAGAAGGCCACCCACACACAATAATGCATCTTTAAGGACTGTCCACTTCCATGGTCATCCTCTTCATAGGCCAGTCACCTTAAAGTATTGCCAATTTTAAAGGTCCGTAAGCTTCCCAGGTCCACCTCTTAAAGGGCCAGTACACTTAAAATGCTGTTGTTTCGAGGGTTTGTACACAACCCTGGTCAACCTCTTAAAGGACATAATTCCCTAAATTTGTCACCTCTTCAAGGGTTTGTCCACTTCTAGGGTCTGCCTCTTAAAGGGCCAGTCCGCAAAACATGTCACATGTTCAAGTGGCTTTCCACTTCATAAGCCACATTGACATTTCCAAAGGTCTGTCCATTCCCAGGGTTGTCTCTTAGAAGGCCACCCACACACAATAATGCATCTTTAAGGACTGTCCACTTCCATGGTCATCCTCTTCATAGGCCAGTCACCTTAAAGTATTGCCAATTTTAAAGGTCCGTAAGCTTCCCAGGTCCACCTCTTAAAGGGCCAGTACACTTAAAATGCTGTTGTTTTGAGGGTTTGTACACAACCCTGGTCAACCTCTTAAAGGACATAATTCCCTAAATTTGTCACCTCTTCAAGGGTTTGTCCACTTCTAGGGTCTGCCTCTTAAAGGGCCAGTCCGCAAAACATGTCACATGTTCAAGTGGCTTTCCACTTCAAAAGCCACATTGACATTTCCCAAGGTCTGTCCATTCCCAGGGTTGTCTCTTAGAATGCCACCCACACACAATAATGCATCTTTAAGGACTGTCCACTTCCATGGTCATCCTCTTCATAGGCCAGTCACCTTAAAGTATTGCCAATTTTAAAGGTCTGTAAGCTTCCCAGGTCCACCTCTTAAAGGGCCAGTACACTTAAAATGCTGTTGTTTCGAGGGTTTGTACACAACCCTGGTCAACCTCTTAAATGACATAATTCCCTAAATTTGTCACCTCTTCAAGGGTTTGTCCACTTCTAGGGTCTGCCTCTTAAAGGGCCAGTCCGCAAAACATGTCACATGTTCAAGTGGCTTTCCACTTCATAAGCCACATTGACATTTCCAAAGGTCTGTCCATTCCCAGGGTTGTCTCTTAGAAGGCCACCCACACACAATAATGCATCTTTAAGGACTGTCCACTTCCATGGTCATCCTCTTCATAGGCCAGTCACCTTAAAGTATTGCCAATTTTAAAGGTCTGTAAGCTTCCCAGGTCCACCTCTTAAAGGGCCAGTACACTTAAAATGCTGTTGTTTTGAGGGTTTGTACACAACCCTGGTCAACCTCTTAAAGGACATAATTCCCTAAATTTGTCACCTCTTCAAGGGTTTGTCCACTTCTAGGGTCTGCCTCTTAAAGGGCCAGTCATCAAAACATGTCACATGTTCAAGTGGCTTTCCACTTCATAAGCCACATTGACATTTCCAAAGGTCTGTCCATTCCCAGGGTTGTCTCTTAGAAGGCCACCCACACACAATAATGCATCTTTAAGGACTGTCCACTTCCATGGTCATCCTCTTCATAGGCCAGTCACCTTAAAGTATTGCCAATTTTAAAGGTCTGTAAGCTTCCCAGGTCCACCTCTTAAAGGGCCAGTACACTTAAAATGCTGTTGTTTTGAGGGTTTGTACACAACCCTGGTCAACCTCTTAAAGGACATAATTCCCTAAATTTGTCACCTCTTCAAGGGTTTGTCCACTTCTAGGGTCTGCCTCTTAAAGGGCCAGTCATCAAAACATGTCACATGTTCAAGTGGCTTTCCACTTCATAAGCCACATTGACATTTCCAAAGGTCTGTCCATTCCCAGGGTTGTCTCTTAGAAGGCCACCCACACACAATAATGCATCTTTAAGGACTGTCCACTTCCATGGTCATCCTCTTCATAGGCCAGTCACCTTAAAGTATTGCCAATTTTAAAGGTCCGTAAGCTTCCCAGGTCCACCTCTTAAAGGGCCAGTACACTTAAAATGCTGTTGTTTCGAGGGTTTGTACACAACCCTGGTAAACCTCTTAAAGGACATAATTCCCTAAATTTGTCACCTCTTCAAGGGTTTGTCCACTTCTAGGGTCTGCCTCTTAAAGGGCCAGTCCGCAAAACATGTCACATGTTCAAGTGGCTTTCCACTTCATAAGCCACATTGACATTTCCAAAGGTCTGTCCATTCCCAGGGTTGTCTCTTAGAAGGCCACCCACACACAATAATGCATCTTTAAGGACTGTCCACTTCCATGGTCATCCTCTTCATAGGCCAGTCACCTTAAAGTATTGCCAATTTTAAAGGTCCGTAAGCTTCCCAGGTCCACCTCTTAAAGGGCCAGTACACTTAAAATGCTGTTGTTTTGAGGGTTTGTACACAACCCTGGTCAACCTCTTAAAGGACATAATTCCCTAAATTTGTCACCTCTTCAAGGGTTTGTCCACTTCTAGGGTCTGCCTCTTAAAGGGCCAGTCCGCAAAACATGTCACATGTTCAAGTGGCTTTCCACTTCAAAAGCCACATTGACATTTCCCAAGGTCTGTCCATTCCCAGGGTTGTCTCTTAGAAGGCCACCCACACACAATAATGCATCTTTAAGGACTGTCCACTTCCATGGTCATCCTCTTCATAGGCCAGTCACCTTAAAGTATTGCCTATTTTAAAGGTCTGTAAGCTTCCCAGGTCCACCTCTTAAAGGGCCAGTACACTTAAAATGCTGTTGTTTCGAGGGTTTGTACACAACCCTGGTCAACCTCTTAAATGACATAATTCCCTAAATTTGTCACCTCTTCAAGGGTTTGTCCACTTCTAGGGTCTGCCTCTTAAAGGGCCAGTCCGCAAAACATGTCACATGTTCAAGTGGCTTTCCACTTCATAAGCCACATTGACATTTCCAAAGGTCTGTCCATTCCCAGGGTTGTCTCTTAGAAGGCCACCCACACACAATAATGCATCTTTAAGGACTGTCCACTTCCATGGTCATCCTCTTCATAGGCCAGTCACCTTAAAGTATTGCCAATTTTAAAGGTCTGTAAGCTTCCCAGGTCCACCTCTTAAAGGGCTAGTACACTTAAAATGCTGTTGTTTTGAGGGTTTGTACACAACCCTGGTCAACCTCTTAAAGGACATAATTCCCTAAATTTGTCACCTCTTCAAGGGTTTGTCCACTTCTAGGGTCTGCCTCTTAAAGGGCCAGTCATCAAAACATGTCACATGTTCAAGTGGCTTTCCACTTCATAAGCCACATTGACATTTCCAAAGGTCTGTCCATTCCCAGGGTTGTCTCTTAGAAGGCCACCCACACACAATAATGCATCTTTAAGGACTGTCCACTTCCATGGTCATCCTCTTCATAGGCCAGTCACCTTAAAGTATTGCCAATTTTAAAGGTCCGTAAGCTTCCCAGGTCCACCTCTTAAAGGGCCAGTACACTTAAAATGCTGTTGTTTCGAGGGTTTGTACACAACCCTGGTCAACCTCTTAAAGGACATATTTCCCTAAATTTGTCACCTCTTCAAGGGTTTGTCCATATCTAGGGTCTGCCTCTTAAAGGGCCAGTCATCAAAACATGTCACATGTTCAAGTGGATTTCCACTTCATAAGCCACATTGACATTTCCAAAGGTCTGTCCATTCCCAGGGTTGTCTCTTAGAAGGCCACCCACACACAATAATGCATCTTTAAGGACTGTCCACTTCCATGGTCATCCTCTTCATAGGCCAGTCACCTTAAAGTATTGCCAATTTTAAAGGTCCGTAAGCTTCCCAGGTCCACCTCTTAAAGGGCCAGTACACTTAAAATGCTGTTGTTTCGAGGGTTTGTACACAACCCTGGTCAACCTCTTAAAGGACATAATTCCCTAAATTTGTCACCTCTTCAAGGGTTTGTCCACTTCTAGGGTCTGCCTCTTAAAGGGCCAGTCCGCAAAACATGTCACATGTTCAAGTGGCTTTCCACTTCATAAGCCACATTGACATTTCCAAAGGTCTGTCCATTCCCAGGGTAGTCTCTTAGAAGGCCACCCACACACAATAATGCATCTTTAAGGACTGTCCACTTCCATGGTCATCCTCTTCATAGGCCAGTCACCTTAAAGTATTGCCAATTTTAAAGGTCTGTAAGCTTGCCAGGTCCACCTCTTAAAGGGCCAGTACACTTAAAATGCTGTTGTTTCGAGGGTTTGTACACAACCCTGGTAAACCTCTTAAAGGACATAATTCCCTAAATTTGTCACCTCTTCAAGGGTTTGTCCACTTCTAGGGTCTGCCTCTTAAAGGGCCAGTCCGCAAAACATGTCACATGTTCAAGTGGCTTTCCACTTCATAAGCCACATTGACATTTCCAAAGGTCTGTCCATTCCCAGGGTTGTCTCTTAGAAGGCCACCCACACACAATAATGCATCTTTAAGGACTGTCCACTTCCATGGTCATCCTCTTCATAGGCCAGTCACCTTAAAGTATTGCCAATTTTAAAGGTCCGTAAGCTTCCCAGGTCCACCTCTTAAAGGGCCAGTACACTTAAAATGCTGTTGTTTCGAGGGTTTGTACACAACCCTGGTCAACCTCTTAAAGGACATAATTCCCTAAATTTGTCACCTCTTCAAGGGTTTGTCCACTTCTAGGGTCTGCCTCTTAAAGGGCCAGTCCGCAAAACATGTCACATGTTCAAGTGGCTTTCCACTTCATAAGCCACATTGACATTTCCAAAGGTCTGTCCATTCCCAGGGTTGTCTCTTAGAAGGCCACCCACACACAATAATGCATCTTTAAGGACTGTCCACTTCCATGGTCATCCTCTTCATAGGCCAGTCACCTTAAAGTATTGCCAATTTTAAAGGTCCGTAAGCTTCCCAGGTCCACCTCTTAAAGGGCCAGTACACTTAAAATGCTGTTGTTTTGAGGGTTTGTACACAACCCTGGTCAACCTCTTAAAGGACATAATTCCCTAAATTTGTCACCTCTTCAAGGGTTTGTCCACTTCTAGGGTCTGCCTCTTAAAGGGCCAGTCCGCAAAACATGTCACATGTTCAAGTGGCTTTCCACTTCAAAAGCCACATTGACATTTCCCAAGGTCTGTCCATTCCCAGGGTTGTCTCTTAGAATGCCACCCACACACAATAATGCATCTTTAAGGACTGTCCACTTCCATGGTCATCCTCTTCATAGGCCAGTCACCTTAAAGTATTGCCAATTTTAAAGGTCTGTAAGCTTCCCAGGTCCACCTCTTAAAGGGCCAGTACACTTAAAATGCTGTTGTTTCGAGGGTTTGTACACAACCCTGGTCAACCTCTTAAATGACATAATTCCCTAAATTTGTCACCTCTTCAAGGGTTTGTCCACTTCTAGGGTCTGCCTCTTAAAGGGCCAGTCCGCAAAACATGTCACATGTTCAAGTGGCTTTCCACTTCATAAGCCACATTGACATTTCCAAAGGTCTGTCCATTCCCAGGGTTGTCTCTTAGAAGGCCACCCACACACAATAATGCATCTTTAAGGACTGTCCACTTCCATGGTCATCCTCTTCATAGGCCAGTCACCTTAAAGTATTGCCAATTTTAAAGGTCTGTAAGCTTCCCAGGTCCACCTCTTAAAGGGCCAGTACACTTAAAATGCTGTTGTTTTGAGGGTTTGTACACAACCCTGGTCAACCTCTTAAAGGACATAATTCCCTAAATTTGTCACCTCTTCAAGGGTTTGTCCACTTCTAGGGTCTGCCTCTTAAAGGGCCAGTCATCAAAACATGTCACATGTTCAAGTGGCTTTCCACTTCATAAGCCACATTGACATTTCCAAAGGTCTGTCCATTCCCAGGGTTGTCTCTTAGAAGGCCACCCACACACAATAATGCATCTTTAAGGACTGTCCACTTCCATGGTCATCCTCTTCATAGGCCAGTCACCTTAAAGTATTGCCAATTTTAAAGGTCCGTAAGCTTCCCAGGTCCACCTCTTAAAGGGCCAGTACACTTAAAATGCTGTTGTTTCGAGGGTTTGTACACAACCCTGGTAAACCTCTTAAAGGACATAATTCCCTAAATTTGTCACCTCTTCAAGGGTTTGTCCACTTCTAGGGTCTGCCTCTTAAAGGGCCAGTCCGCAAAACATGTCACATGTTCAAGTGGCTTTCCACTTCATAAGCCACATTGACATTTCCAAAGGTCTGTCCATTCCCAGGGTTGTCTCTTAGAAGGCCACCCACACACAATAATGCATCTTTAAGGACTGTCCACTTCCATGGTCATCCTCTTCATAGGCCAGTCACCTTAAAGTATTGCCAATTTTAAAGGTCCGTAAGCTTCCCAGGTCCACCTCTTAAAGGGCCAGTACACTTAAAATGCTGTTGTTTTGAGGGTTTGTACACAACCCTGGTCAACCTCTTAAAGGACATAATTCCCTAAATTTGTCACCTCTTCAAGGGTTTGTCCACTTCTAGGGTCTGCCTCTTAAAGGGCCAGTCCGCAAAACATGTCACATGTTCAAGTGGCTTTCCACTTCAAAAGCCACATTGACATTTCCCAAGGTCTGTCCATTCCCAGGGTTGTCTCTTAGAAGGCCACCCACACACAATAATGCATCTTTAAGGACTGTCCACTTCCATGGTCATCCTCTTCATAGGCCAGTCACCTTAAAGTATTGCCTATTTTAAAGGTCTGTAAGCTTCCCAGGTCCACCTCTTAAAGGGCCAGTACACTTAAAATGCTGTTGTTTCGAGGGTTTGTACACAACCCTGGTCAACCTCTTAAATGACATAATTCCCTAAATTTGTCACCTCTTCAAGGGTTTGTCCACTTCTAGGGTCTGCCTCTTAAAGGGCCAGTCCGCAAAACATGTCACATGTTCAAGTGGCTTTCCACTTCATAAGCCACATTGACATTTCCAAAGGTCTGTCCATTCCCAGGGTTGTCTCTTAGAAGGCCACCCACACACAATAATGCATCTTTAAGGACTGTCCACTTCCATGGTCATCCTCTTCATAGGCCAGTCACCTTAAAGTATTGCCAATTTTAAAGGTCTGTAAGCTTCCCAGGTCCACCTCTTAAAGGGCTAGTACACTTAAAATGCTGTTGTTTTGAGGGTTTGTACACAACCCTGGTCAACCTCTTAAAGGACATAATTCCCTAAATGTGTCACCTCTTCAAGGGTTTGTCCACTTCTAGGGTCTGCCTCTTAAAGGGCCAGTCATCAAAACATGTCACATGTTCAAGTGGCTTTCCACTTCATAAGCCACATTGACATTTCCAAAGGTCTGTCCATTCCCAGGGTTGTCTCTTAGAAGGCCACCCACACACAATAATGCATCTTTAAGGACTGTCCACTTCCATGGTCATCCTCTTCATAGGCCAGTCACCTTAAAGTATTGCCAATTTTAAAGGTCCGTAAGCTTCCCAGGTCCACCTCTTAAAGGGCCAGTACACTTAAAATGCTGTTGTTTCGAGGGTTTGTACACAACCCTGGTCAACCTCTTAAAGGACATATTTCCCTAAATTTGTCACCTCTTCAAGGGTTTGTCCATATCTAGGGTCTGCCTCTTAAAGGGCCAGTCATCAAAACATGTCACATGTTCAAGTGGATTTCCACTTCATAAGCCACATTGACATTTCCAAAGGTCTGTCCATTCCCAGGGTTGTCTCTTAGAAGGCCACCCACACACAATAATGCATCTTTAAGGACTGTCCACTTCCATGGTCATCCTCTTCATAGGCCAGTCACCTTAAAGTATTGCCAATTTTAAAGGTCCGTAAGCTTCCCAGGTCCACCTCTTAAAGGGCCAGTACACTTAAAATGCTGTTGTTTCGAGGGTTTGTACACAACCCTGGTCAACCTCTTAAAGGACATAATTCCCTAAATTTGTCACCTCTTCAAGGGTTTGTCCACTTCTAGGGTCTGCCTCTTAAAGGGCCAGTCCGCAAAACATGTCACATGTTCAAGTGGCTTTCCACTTCATAAGCCACATTGACATTTCCAAAGGTCTGTCCATTCCCAGGGTAGTCTCTTAGAAGGCCACCCACACACAATAATGCATCTTTAAGGACTGTCCACTTCCATGGTCATCCTCTTCATAGGCCAGTCACCTTAAAGTATTGCCAATTTTAAAGGTCTGTAAGCTTGCCAGGTCCACCTCTTAAAGGGCCAGTACACTTAAAATGCTGTTGTTTCGAGGGTTTGTACACAACCCTGGTAAACCTCTTAAAGGACATAATTCCCTAAATTTGTCACCTCTTCAAGGGTTTGTCCACTTCTAGGGTCTGCCTCTTAAAGGGCCAGTCCGCAAAACATGTCACATGTTCAAGTGGCTTTCCACTTCATAAGCCACATTGACATTTCCAAAGGTCTGTCCATTCCCAGGGTTGTCTCTTAGAAGGCCACCCACACACAATAATGCATCTTTAAGGACTGTCCACTTCCATGGTCATCCTCTTCATAGGCCAGTCACCTTAAAGTATTGCCAATTTTAAAGGTCCGTAAGCTTCCCAGGTCCACCTCTTAAAGGGCCAGTACACTTAAAATGCTGTTGTTTTGAGGGTTTGTACACAACCCTGGTCAACCTCTTAAAGGACATAATTCCCTAAATTTGTCACCTCTTCAAGGGTTTGTCCACTTCTAGGGTCTGCCTCTTAAAGGGCCAGTCCGCAAAACATGTCACATGTTCAAGTGGCTTTCCACTTCAAAAGCCACATTGACATTTCCCAAGGTCTGTCCATTCCCAGGGTTGTCTCTTAGAAGGCCACCCACACACAATAATGCATCTTTAAGGACTGTCCACTTCCATGGTCATCCTCTTCATAGGCCAGTCACCTTAAAGTATTGCCAATTTTAAAGGTCTGTAAGCTTCCCAGGTCCACCTCTTAAAGGGCCAGTACACTTAAAATGCTGTTGTTTCGAGGGTTTGTACACAACCCTGGTCAACCTCTTAAATGACATAATTCCCTAAATTTGTCACCTCTTCAAGGGTTTGTCCACTTCTAGGGTCTGCCTCTTAAAGGGCCAGTCCGCAAAACATGTCACATGTTCAAGTGGCTTTCCACTTCATAAGCCACATTGACATTTCCAAAGGTCTGTCCATTCCCAGGGTTGTCTCTTAGAAGGCCACCCACACACAATAATGCATCTTTAAGGACTGTCCACTTCCATGGTCATCCTCTTCATAGGCCAGTCACCTTAAAGTATTGCCAATTTTAAAGGTCTGTAAGCTTCCCAGGTCCACCTCTTAAAGGGCTAGTACACTTAAAATGCTGTTGTTTTGAGGGTTTGTACACAACCCTGGTCAACCTCTTAAAGGACATAATTCCCTAAATTTGTCACCTCTTCAAGGGTTTGTCCACTTCTAGGGTCTGCCTCTTAAAGGGCCAGTCATCAAAACATGTCACATGTTCAAGTGGCTTTCCACTTCATAAGCCACATTGACATTTCCAAAGGTCTGTCCATTCCCAGGGTTGTCTCTTAGAAGGCCACCCACACACAATAATGCATCTTTAAGGACTGTCCACTTCCATGGTCATCCTCTTCATAGGCCAGTCACCTTAAAGTATTGCCAATTTTAAAGGTCCGTAAGCTTCCCAGGTCCACCTCTTAAAGGGCCAGTACACTTAAAATGCTGTTGTTTCGAGGGTTTGTACACAACCCTGGTCAACCTCTTAAAGGACATATTTCCCTAAATTTGTCACCTCTTCAAGGGTTTGTCCATATCTAGGGTCTGCCTCTTAAAGGGCCAGTCATCAAAACATGTCACATGTTCAAGTGGATTTCCACTTCATAAGCCACATTGACATTTCCAAAGGTCTGTCCATTCCCAGGGTTGTCTCTTAGAAGGCCACCCACACACAATAATGCATCTTTAAGGACTGTCCACTTCCATGGTCATCCTCTTCATAGGCCAGTCACCTTAAAGTATTGCCAATTTTAAAGGTCCGTAAGCTTCCCAGGTCCACCTCTTAAAGGGCCAGTACACTTAAAATGCTGTTGTTTCGAGGGTTTGTACACAACCCTGGTCAACCTCTTAAAGGACATAATTCCCTAAATTTGTCACCTCTTCAAGGGTTTGTCCACTTCTAGGGTCTGCCTCTTAAAGGGCCAGTCCGCAAAACATGTCACATGTTCAAGTGGCTTTCCACTTCATAAGCCACATTGACATTTCCAAAGGTCTGTCCATTCCCAGGGTAGTCTCTTAGAAGGCCACCCACACACAATAATGCATCTTTAAGGACTGTCCACTTCCATGGTCATCCTCTTCATAGGCCAGTCACCTTAAAGTATTGCCAATTTTAAAGGTCTGTAAGCTTGCCAGGTCCACCTCTTAAAGGGCCAGTACACTTAAAATGCTGTTGTTTCGAGGGTTTGTACACAACCCTGGTAAACCTCTTAAAGGACATAATTCCCTAAATTTGTCACCTCTTCAAGGGTTTGTCCACTTCTAGGGTCTGCCTCTTAAAGGGCCAGTCCGCAAAACATGTCACATGTTCAAGTGGCTTTCCACTTCATAAGCCACATTGACATTTCCAAAGGTCTGTCCATTCCCAGGGTTGTCTCTTAGAAGGCCACCCACACACAATAATGCATCTTTAAGGACTGTCCACTTCCATGGTCATCCTCTTCATAGGCCAGTCACCTTAAAGTATTGCCAATTTTAAAGGTCCGTAAGCTTCCCAGGTCCACTCTTAAAGGGCCAGTACACTTAAATGCTGTTGTTTTGAGGGTTTGTACACAACCCTGGTCAACCTCTTAAAGGACATAATTCCTAAATTTGTCACCTCTTCAAGGGTTTGTCCACTTCTAGGGTCTGCCTCTTAAAGGGCCAGTCCGCAAAACATGTCACATGTTCAAGTGGCTTTCCACTTCAAAAGCCACATTGACATTTCCAAGGTCTGTCCATTCCCAGGGTTGTCTCTTAGAAGGCCACCCACACACAATAATGCATCTTTAAGGACTGTCCACTTCCATGGTCATCCTCTTCATAGGCCAGTCACCTTAAAGTATTGCCAATTTTAAAGGTCTGTAAGCTTCCCAGGTCCACCTCTTAAAGGGCCAGTACACTTAAAATGCTGTTGTTTCGAGGGTTTGTACACAACCCTGGTCAACCTCTTAAATGACATAATTCCCTAAATTTGTCACCTCTTCAAGGGTTTGTCCACTTCTAGGGTCTGCCTCTTAAAGGGCCAGTCCGCAAAACATGTCACATGTTCAAGTGGCTTTCCACTTCATAAGCCACATTGACATTTCCAAAGGTCTGTCCATTCCCAGGGTTGTCTCTTAGAAGGCCACCCACACACAATAATGCATCTTTAAGGACTGTCCACTTCCATGGTCATCCTCTTCATAGGCCAGTCACCTTAAAGTATTGCCAATTTTAAAGGTCTGTAAGCTTCCCAGGTCCACCTCTTAAAGGGCCAGTACACTTAAAATGCTGTTGTTTTGAGGGTTTGTACACAACCCTGGTCAACCTCTTAAAGGACATAATTCCCTAAATTTGTCACCTCTTCAAGGGTTTGTCCACTTCTAGGGTCTGCCTCTTAAAGGGCCAGTCATCAAAACATGTCACATGTTCAAGTGGCTTTCCACTTCATAAGCCACATTGACATTTCCAAAGGTCTGTCCATTCCCAGGGTTGTCTCTTAGAAGGCCACCCACACACAATAATGCATCTTTAAGGACTGTCCACTTCCATGGTCATCCTCTTCATAGGCCAGTCACCTTAAAGTATTGCCAATTTTAAAGGTCCGTAAGCTTCCCAGGTCCACCTCTTAAAGGGCCAGTACACTTAAAATGCTGTTGTTTCGAGGGTTTGTACACAACCCTGGTAAACCTCTTAAAGGACATAATTCCCTAAATTTGTCACCTCTTCAAGGGTTTGTCCACTTCTAGGGTCTGCCTCTTAAAGGGCCAGTCCGCAAAACATGTCACATGTTCAAGTGGCTTTCCACTTCATAAGCCACATTGACATTTCCAAAGGTCTGTCCATTCCCAGGGTTGTCTCTTAGAAGGCCACCCACACACAATAATGCATCTTTAAGGACTGTCCACTTCCATGGTCATCCTCTTCATAGGCCAGTCACCTTAAAGTATTGCCAATTTTAAAGGTCCGTAAGCTTCCCAGGTCCACCTCTTAAAGGGCCAGTACACTTAAAATGCTTTTGTTTTGAGGGTTTGTACACAACCCTGGTCAACCTCTTAAAGGACATAATTCCCTAAATTTGTCACCTCTTCAAGGGTTTGTCCACTTCTAGGGTCTGCCTCTTAAAGGGCCAGTCTGCAAAACATGTCACATGTTCAAGTGGCTTTCCACTTCAAAAGCCACATTGACATTTCCCAAGGTCTGTCCATTCCAGGGTTGTCTCTTAGAAGGCCACCCACACACAATAATGCATCTTTAAGGACTGTCCACTTCCATGGTCATCCTCTTCATAGGCAGTCACCTTAAAGTATTGCCAATTTTAAAGGTCTGTAAGCGTCCCAGGTCCACCTCTTAAAGGGCCAGTACACTTAAAATGCTGTTGTTTCGAGTGTTTGTACACAACCCTGGTCAACCTCTTAAAGGACATAATTCCCTAAATTTGTCACCTCTTCAAGGGTTTGTCCACTTCTAGGGTCTGCCTCTTAAAGGGCCAGTCGCAAAACATGTCACATGTTCAAGTGGCTTTCCACTTCATAAGCCACATTGACATTTCCAAAGGTCTGTCCATTCCCAGGGTTGTCTCTTAGAAGGCCACCCACACACAATAATGCATCTTTAAGGACTGTCCACTTCCATGGTCATCCTCTTCATAGGCCAGTCACCTTAAAGTATTGCCAATTTTAAAGGTCCGTAAGCTTCCCAGGTCCACCTCTTAAAGGGCCAGTACACTTAAAATGCTGTTGTTTTGAGGGTTTGTACACAACCCTGGTCAACCTCTTAAAGGACATAATTCCCTAAATTTGTCACCTCTTCAAGGGTTTGTCCACTTCTAGGGTCTGCCTCTTAAAGGGCCAGTCCGCAAAACATGTCACATGTTCAAGTGGCTTTCCACTTCATAAGCCACATTGACATTTCCCAAGGTCTGTCCATTCCCAGGGTTGTCTCTTAGAAGGCCACCCACACACAATAATGCATCTTTAAGGACTGTCCACTTCCATGGTCATCCTCTTCATAGGCCAGTCACCTTAAAGTATTGCCAATTTTAAAGGTCCGTAAGCTTCCCAGGTCCACCTCTTAAAGGGCCAGTACACTTAAAATGCTGTTGTTTCGAGGGTTTGTACACAACCCTGGTCAACCTCTTAAAGGACATAATTCCCTAAATTTGTCACCTCTTCAAGGGTTTGTCCACTTCTAGGGTCTGCCTCTTAAAGGGCCAGTCCGCAAAACATGTCACATGTTCAAGTGGCTTTCCACTTCAAAAGCCACATTGACATTTCCAAGGTCTGTCCATTCCCAGGGTTGTCTCTTAGAAGGCCACCCACACACAATAATGCATCTTTAAGGACTGTCCACTTCCATGGTCATCCTCTTCATAGGCCAGTCACCTTAAAGTATTGCCAATTTTAAAGGTCTGTAAGCTTCCCAGGTCCACCTCTTAAAGGGCCAGTACACTTAAAATGCTGTTGTTTCGAGGGTTTGTACACAACCCTGGTCAACCTCTTAAATGACATAATTCCCTAAATTTGTCACCTCTTCAAGGGTTTGTCCACTTCTAGGTCTGCCTCTTAAAGGGCCAGTCCGCAAAACATGTCACATGTTCAAGTGGCTTTCCACTTCATAAGCCACATTGACATTTCCAAAGGTCTGTCCATTCCCAGGGTTGTCTCTTAGAAGGCCACCCACACACAATAATGCATCTTTAAGGACTGTCCACTTCCATGGTCATCCTCTTCATAGGCCAGTCACCTTAAAGTATTGCCAATTTTAAAGGTCTGTAAGCTTCCCAGGTCCACTCTTAAAGGGCCAGTACACTTAAAATGCTGTTGTTTTGAGGGTTTGTACACAACCCTGGTCAACCTCTTAAAGGACATAATTCCCTAAATTTGTCACCTCTTCAAGGGTTTGTCCACTTCTAGGGTCTGCCTCTTAAAGGGCCAGTTCATCAAAACATGTCACATGTTCAAGTGGCTTTCCACTTCATAAGCCACATTGACATTTTCCAAAGGTCTGTCATTCCAGGGTTGTCTCTTAGAAGGCCACCCACACACAATAATGCATCTTTAAGGACTGTCCACTTCCATGGTCATCCTCTTCATAGGCCAGTCACCTAAAGTATTGCCAATTTTAAAGGTCTGTAAGCTCCCAGGTCCACCTCTTAAAGGGCCAGTACACTTAAAATGCTGTTTCGAGGGTTTGTACACAACCCTGGTAAACCTCTTAAAGGACATAATTCCCTAAATTTGTCACCTCTTCAAGGGTTGTCCACTTCTAGGGTCTGCCTCTTAAAGGGCCAGTCCGCAAAACATGTCACATGTTCAAGTGGCTTTCCACTTCATAAGCCACATTGACATTTCCAAAGGTCTGTCCATTCCCAGGGTTGTCTCTAGAAGGCCACCCACACACAATAATGCATCTTTAAGGACTGTCCACTTCATGGTCATCCTCTTCATAGGCCAGTCACCTTAAAGTATTGCCAATTTTAAAGGTCCGTAAGCTTCCCAGGTCCACCTCTTAAAGGGCCAGTACACTAAAATGCTGTTGTTTTGAGGGTTTGTACACAACCCTGGTCAACCTCTTAAGGACATAATTCCCTAAATTTGTCACCTCTTCAAGGGTTTGTCCACTTCTAGGGTCTGCCTCTTAAAGGGCCAGTCTGCAAAACATGTCACATGTTCAAGTGGCTTTCCACTTCAAAAGCCACATTGACATTTCCCAAGGTCTGTCCATTCCCAGGGTTGTCTCTTAGAAGGCCACCCACACACAATAATGCATCTTTAAGGACTGTCCCACTTCCATGGTCATCCTCTTCATAGGCCAGTCACCTTAAAGTATTGCCAATTTTAAAGGTCTGGTAAGCGTCCCAGGTCCACCTCTTAAAGGGCCAGTACACTTAAAATGCTGTTGTTTCGAGGGTTTGTACACAACCCTGGTCAACCTCTTAAAGGACATAATTCCCTAAATTGTCACCTCTTCAAGGGTTTGTCCACTTCTAGGGTCTGCCTCTTAAAGGGCCAGTCCGCAAACATGTCATATGTTCAAGTGGCTTTCCACTTCATAAGCCACATTGACATTCAAAGGTCTGTCCATTCCAGGGTTGTCTCTTAGAAGGCCACCCACACACAATAATGCATCTTTAGGACTGTCCACTTCCATGGTCATCCTCTTCATAGGCCAGTCACCTTAAAGTATTGCCAATTTTAAGGTCTGTAAGCTTCCCAGGTCCACCTCTTAAAGGGCCAGTACACTTAAAATGCTGTTGTTTCGAGGGTTTGTACACAACCCTGGTCAACCTCTTAAAGGACATAATTCCCTAAATTTGTCACCTCTTCAAGGGTTTGTCCACTTCTAGGGGTCTGCCTCTTAAAGGGCCAGTCCGCAAAACATGTCACATGTTCAAGTGGCTTTCCACTTCATAAGCCACATTGACATTTCCAAAGGTCTGTCCATTCCCAGGGTTGTCTCTTAGAAGGCCACCCACACACAATAATGCATCTTTAAGGACTGTCCACTTCCATGGTCATCCTCTTCATAGGCAAGTCACCTTAAAGTATTGCCAATTTTAAAGGTCCGTAAGCTTCCCAGGTCCACCTCTTAAAGGGCCAGTACACTTAAAATGCTGTTGTTTTGAGGGTTTGTACACAACCCTGGTCAACCTCTTAAAGGACATAATTCCCTAAATTTGTCACCTCTTCAAGGGTTTGTCCACTTCTAGGGTCTGCCTCTTAAAGGGCCAGTCCGCAAAACATGTCACATGTTCAAGTGGCTTTCCACTTCATAAGCCACATTGACATTTCCCAAGGTCTGTCCATTCCCAGGGTTGTCTCTTAGAAGGCCACCCACACACAATAATGCATCTTTAAGGACTGTCCACTTCCATGGTCATCCTCTTCATAGGCCAGTCACCTTAAAGTATTGCCAATTTTAAAGGTCCGTAAGCTTCCAAGGTCCACCTCTTAAAGGGCCAGTACACTTAAAATGCTGTTGTTTCGAGGGTTTGTACACAACCCTGGTCAACCTCTTAAAGGACATAATTCCCTAAATTTGTCACCTCTTCAAGGGTTTGTCCACTTCTAGGGTCTGCCTCTTAAAGGGCCAGTCCGCAAAACATGTCACATGTTCAAGTGGCTTTCCACTTCATAAGCCACATTGACATTTCCAAAGGTCTGTCCATTCCCAGGGTTGTCTCTTAGAAGGCCACCCACACACAATAATGCATCTTTAAGGACTGTCCACTTCCATGGTCATCCTCTTCATAGGCCAGTCACCTTAAAGTATTGCCAATTTTAAAGGTCCGTAAGCTTCCCAGGTCCACCTCTTAAAGGGCCAGTACACTTAAAATGCTGTTGTTTCGAGGGTTTGTACACAACCCTGGTAAACCTCTTAAAGGACATAATTCCCTAAATTTGTCACCTCTTCAAGGGTTTGTCCACTTCTAGGGTCTGCCTCTTAAAGGGCCAGTCCGCAAAACATGTCACATGTTCAAGTGGCTGTCCACTTCATAAGCCACATTGACATTTCCAAAGGTCTGTCCATTCCCAGGGTTGTCTCTTAGAAGGCCACCCACACACAATAATGCATCTTTAAGGACTGTCCACTTCCATGGTCATCCTCTTCATAGGCCAGTCACCTTAAAGTATTGCCAATTTTAAAGGTCCGTAAGCTTCCCAGGTCCACCTCTTAAAGGGCCAGTACACTTAAAATGCTGTTGTTTTGAGGGTTTGTACACAACCCTGGTCAACCTCTTAAAGGACATAATTCCCTAAATTTGTCACCTCTTCAAGGGTTTGTCCACTTCTAGGGTCTGCCTCTTAAAGGGCCAGTCCGCAAAACATGTCACATGTTCAAGTGGCTTTCCACTTCAAAAGCCACATTGACATTTCCCAAGGTCTGTCCATTCCCAGGGTTGTCTCTTAGAAGGCCACCCACACACAATAATGCATCTTTAAGGACTGTCCACTTCCATGGTCATCCTCTTCATAGGCCAGTCACCTTAAAGTATTGCCAATTTTAAAGGTCTGTAAGCTTCCCAGGTCCACCTCTTAAAGGGCCAGTACACTTAAAATGCTGTTGTTTCGAGGGTTTGTACACAACCCTGGTCAACCTCTTAAATGACATAATTCCCTAAATTTGTCACCTCTTCAAGGGTTTGTCCACTTCTAGGGTCTGCCTCTTAAAGGGCCAGTCCGCAAAACATGTCACATGTTCAAGTGGCTTTCCACTTCATAAGCCACATTGACATTTCCAAAGGTCTGTCCATTCCCAGGGTTGTCTCTTAGAAGGCCACCCACACACAATAATGCATCTTTAAGGACTGTCCACTTCCATGGTCATCCTCTTCATAGGCCAGTCACCTTAAAGTATTGCCAATTTTAAAGGTCTGTAAGCTTCCCAGGTCCACCTCTTAAAGGGCCAGTACACTTAAAATGCTGTTGTTTCGAGGGTTTGTACACAACCCTGGTCAACCTCTTAAAGGACATAATTCCCTAAATTTGTCACCTCTTCAAGGGTTTGTCCACTTCTAGGGTCTGCCTCTTAAAGGGCCAGTCCGCAAAACATGTCACATGTTCAAGTGGCTTTCCACTTCATAAGCCACATTGACATTTCCAAAGGTCTGTCCATTCCCAGGGTTGTCTCTTAGAAGGCCACCCACACACAATAATGCATCTTTAAGGACTGTCCACTTCCATGGTCATCCTCTTCATAGGCAAGTCACCTTAAAGTATTGCCAATTTTAAAGGTCCGTAAGCTTCCCAGGTCCACCTCTTAAAGGGCCAGTACACTTAAAATGCTGTTGTTTTGAGGGTTTGTACACAACCCTGGTCAACCTCTTAAAGGACATAATTCCCTAAATTTGTCACCTCTTCAAGGGTTTGTCCACTTCTAGGGTCTGCCTCTTAAAGGGCCAGTCCGCAAAACATGTCACATGTTCAAGTGGCTTTCCACTTCATAAGCCACATTGACATTTCCCAAGGTCTGTCCATTCCCAGGGTTGTCTCTTAGAAGGCCACCCACACACAATAATGCATCTTTAAGGACTGTCCACTTCCATGGTCATCCTCTTCATAGGCCAGTCACCTTAAAGTATTGCCAATTTTAAAGGTCCGTAAGCTTCCAAGGTCCACCTCTTAAAGGGCCAGTACACTTAAAATGCTGTTGTTTCGAGGGTTTGTACACAACCCTGGTCAACCTCTTAAAGGACATAATTCCCTAAATTTGTCACCTCTTCAAGGGTTTGTCCACTTCTAGGGTCTGCCTCTTAAAGGGCCAGTCCGCAAAACATGTCACATGTTCAAGTGGCTTTCCACTTCATAAGCCACATTGACATTTCCAAAGGTCTGTCCATTCCCAGGGTTGTCTCTTAGAAGGCCACCCACACACAATAATGCATCTTTAAGGACTGTCCACTTCCATGGTCATCCTCTTCATAGGCCAGTCACCTTAAAGTATTGCCAATTTTAAAGGTCCGTAAGCTTCCCAGGTCCACCTCTTAAAGGGCCAGTACACTTAAAATGCTGTTGTTTCGAGGGTTTGTACACAACCCTGGTAAACCTCTTAAAGGACATAATTCCCTAAATTTGTCACCTCTTCAAGGGTTTGTCCACTTCTAGGGTCTGCCTCTTAAAGGGCCAGTCCGCAAAACATGTCACATGTTCAAGTGGCTGTCCACTTCATAAGCCACATTGACATTTCCAAAGGTCTGTCCATTCCCAGGGTTGTCTCTTAGAAGGCCACCCACACACAATAATGCATCTTTAAGGACTGTCCACTTCCATGGTCATCCTCTTCATAGGCCAGTCACCTTAAAGTATTGCCAATTTTAAAGGTCCGTAAGCTTCCCAGGTCCACCTCTTAAAGGGCCAGTACACTTAAAATGCTGTTGTTTTGAGGGTTTGTACACAACCCTGGTCAACCTCTTAAAGGACATAATTCCCTAAATTTGTCACCTCTTCAAGGGTTTGTCCACTTCTAGGGTCTGCCTCTTAAAGGGCCAGTCCGCAAAACATGTCACATGTTCAAGTGGCTTTCCACTTCAAAAGCCACATTGACATTTCCCAAGGTCTGTCCATTCCCAGGGTTGTCTCTTAGAAGGCCACCCACACACAATAATGCATCTTTAAGGACTGTCCACTTCCATGGTCATCCTCTTCATAGGCCAGTCACCTTAAAGTATTGCCAATTTTAAAGGTCTGTAAGCTTCCCAGGTCCACCTCTTAAAGGGCCAGTACACTTAAAATGCTGTTGTTTCGAGGGTTTGTACACAACCCTGGTCAACCTCTTAAATGACATAATTCCCTAAATTTGTCACCTCTTCAAGGGTTTGTCCACTTCTAGGGTCTGCCTCTTAAAGGGCCAGTCCGCAAAACATGTCACATGTTCAAGTGGCTTTCCACTTCATAAGCCACATTGACATTTCCAAAGGTCTGTCCATTCCCAGGGTTGTCTCTTAGAAGGCCACCCACACACAATAATGCATCTTTAAGGACTGTCCACTTCCATGGTCATCCTCTTCATAGGCCAGTCACCTTAAAGTATTGCCAATTTTAAAGGTCTGTAAGCTTCCCAGGTCCACCTCTTAAAGGGCCAGTACACTTAAAATGCTGTTGTTTCGAGGGTTTGTACACAACCCTGGTCAACCTCTTAAAGGACATAATTCCCTAAATTTGTCACCTCTTCAAGGGTTTGTCCACTTCTAGGGTCTGCCTCTTAAAGGGCCAGTCCGCAAAACATGTCACATGTTCAAGTGGCTTTCCACTTCATAAGCCACATTGACATTTCCAAAGGTCTGTCCATTCCCAGGGTTGTCTCTTAGAAGGCCACCCACACACAATAATGCATCTTTAAGGACTGTCCACTTCCATGGTCATCCTCTTCATAGGCAAGTCACCTTAAAGTATTGCCAATTTTAAAGGTCCGTAAGCTTCCCAGGTCCACCTCTTAAAGGGCCAGTACACTTAAAATGCTGTTGTTTTGAGGGTTTGTACACAACCCTGGTCAACCTCTTAAAGGACATAATTCCCTAAATTTGTCACCTCTTCAAGGGTTTGTCCACTTCTAGGGTCTGCCTCTTAAAGGGCCAGTCCGCAAAACATGTCACATGTTCAAGTGGCTTTCCACTTCATAAGCCACATTGACATTTCCCAAGGTCTGTCCATTCCCAGGGTTGTCTCTTAGAAGGCCACCCACACACAATAATGCATCTTTAAGGACTGTCCACTTCCATGGTCATCCTCTTCATAGGCCAGTCACCTTAAAGTATTGCCAATTTTAAAGGTCCGTAAGCTTCCCAGGTCCACCTCTTAAAGGGCCAGTACACTTAAAATGCTGTTGTTTTGAGGGTTTGTACACAACCCTGGTCAACCTCTTAAAGGACATAATTCCCTAAATTTGTCACCTCTTCAAGGGTTTGTCCACTTCTAGGGTCTGCCTCTTAAAGGGCCAGTCATCAAAACATGTCACATGTTCAAGTGGCTTTCCACTTCATAAGCCACATTGACATTTTCAAAGGTCTGTCCATTCCCAGGGTTGTCTCTTAGAAGGCCACCCACACACAATAATGCATCTTTAAGGACTGTCCACTTCCATGGTCATCCTCTTCATAGGCCAGTCACCTTAAAGTATTGCCAATTTTAAAGGTCTGTAAGCTTCCCAGGTCCACCTCTTAAAGGGCCAGTACACTTAAAATGCTGTTTCGAGGGTTTGTACACAACCCTGGTAAACCTCTTAAAGGACATAATTCCCTAAATTTGTCACCTCTTCAAGGGTTTGTCCACTTCTAGGGTCTGCCTCTTAAAGGGCCAGTCCGCAAAACATGTCACATGTTCAAGTGGCTTTCCACTTCATAAGCCACATTGACATTTCCAAAGGTCTGTCCATTCCCAGGGTTGTCTCTTAGAAGGCCACCCACACACAATAATGCATCTTTAAGGACTGTCCACTTCCATGGTCATCCTCTTCATAGGCCAGTCACCTTAAAGTATTGCCAATTTTAAAGGTCCGTAAGCTTCCCAGGTCCACCTCTTAAAGGGCCAGTACACTTAAAATGCTGTTGTTTCGAGGGTTTGTACACAACCCTGGTAAACCTCTTAAAGGACATAATTCCCTAAATTTGTCACCTCTTCAAGGGTTTGTCCACTTCTAGGGTCTGCCTCTTAAAGGGCCAGTCCGCAAAACATGTCACATGTTCAAGTGGCTGTCCACTTCATAAGCCACATTGACATTTCCAAAGGTCTGTCCATTCCCAGGGTTGTCTCTTAGAAGGCCACCCACACACAATAATGCATCTTTAAGGACTGTCCACTTCCATGGTCATCCTCTTCATAGGCCAGTCACCTTAAAGTATTGCCAATTTTAAAGGTCCGTAAGCTTCCCAGGTCCACCTCTTAAAGGGCCAGTACACTTAAAATGCTGTTGTTTTGAGGGTTTGTACACAACCCTGGTCAACCTCTTAAAGGACATAATTCCCTAAATTTGTCACCTCTTCAAGGGTTTGTCCACTTCTAGGGTCTGCCTCTTAAAGGGCCAGTCCGCAAAACATGTCACATGTTCAAGTGGCTTTCCACTTCAAAAGCCACATTGACATTTCCCAAGGTCTGTCCATTCCCAGGGTTGTCTCTTAGAAGGCCACCCACACACAATAATGCATCTTTAAGGACTGTCCACTTCCATGGTCATCCTCTTCATAGGCCAGTCACCTTAAAGTATTGCCAATTTTAAAGGTCTGTAAGCTTCCCAGGTCCACCTCTTAAAGGGCCAGTACACTTAAAATGCTGTTGTTTCGAGGGTTTGTACACAACCCTGGTCAACCTCTTAAATGACATAATTCCCTAAATTTGTCACCTCTTCAAGGGTTTGTCCACTTCTAGGGTCTGCCTCTTAAAGGGCCAGTCCGCAAAACATGTCACATGTTCAAGTGGCTTTCCACTTCATAAGCCACATTGACATTTCCAAAGGTCTGTCCATTCCCAGGGTTGTCTCTTAGAAGGCCACCCACACACAATAATGCATCTTTAAGGACTGTCCACTTCCATGGTCATCCTCTTCATAGGCCAGTCACCTTAAAGTATTGCCAATTTTAAAGGTCTGTAAGCTTCCCAGGTCCACCTCTTAAAGGGCCAGTACACTTAAAATGCTGTTGTTTCGAGGGTTTGTACACAACCCTGGTCAACCTCTTAAAGGACATAATTCCCTAAATTTGTCACCTCTTCAAGGGTTTGTCCACTTCTAGGGTCTGCCTCTTAAAGGGCCAGTCCGCAAAACATGTCACATGTTCAAGTGGCTTTCCACTTCATAAGCCACATTGACATTTCCAAAGGTCTGTCCATTCCCAGGGTTGTCTCTTAGAAGGCCACCCACACACAATAATGCATCTTTAAGGACTGTCCACTTCCATGGTCATCCTCTTCATAGGCAAGTCACCTTAAAGTATTGCCAATTTTAAAGGTCCGTAAGCTTCCCAGGTCCACCTCTTAAAGGGCCAGTACACTTAAAATGCTGTTGTTTTGAGGGTTTGTACACAACCCTGGTCAACCTCTTAAAGGACATAATTCCCTAAATTTGTCACCTCTTCAAGGGTTTGTCCACTTCTAGGGTCTGCCTCTTAAAGGGCCAGTCCGCAAAACATGTCACATGTTCAAGTGGCTTTCCACTTCATAAGCCACATTGACATTTCCCAAGGTCTGTCCATTCCCAGGGTTGTCTCTTAGAAGGCCACCCACACACAATAATGCATCTTTAAGGACTGTCCACTTCCATGGTCATCCTCTTCATAGGCCAGTCACCTTAAAGTATTGCCAATTTTAAAGGTCCGTAAGCTTCCCAGGTCCACCTCTTAAAGGGCCAGTACACTTAAAATGCTGTTGTTTTGAGGGTTTGTACACAACCCTGGTCAACCTCTTAAAGGACATAATTCCCTAAATTTGTCACCTCTTCAAGGGTTTGTCCACTTCTAGGGTCTGCCTCTTAAAGGGCCAGTCATCAAAACATGTCACATGTTCAAGTGGCTTTCCACTTCATAAGCCACATTGACATTTTCAAAGGTCTGTCCATTCCCAGGGTTGTCTCTTAGAAGGCCACCCACACACAATAATGCATCTTTAAGGACTGTCCACTTCCATGGTCATCCTCTTCATAGGCCAGTCACCTTAAAGTATTGCCAATTTTAAAGGTCTGTAAGCTTCCCAGGTCCACCTCTTAAAGGGCCAGTACACTTAAAATGCTGTTTCGAGGGTTTGTACACAACCCTGGTAAACCTCTTAAAGGACATAATTCCCTAAATTTGTCACCTCTTCAAGGGTTTGTCCACTTCTAGGGTCTGCCTCTTAAAGGGCCAGTCCGCAAAACATGTCACATGTTCAAGTGGCTTTCCACTTCATAAGCCACATTGACATTTCCAAAGGTCTGTCCATTCCCAGGGTTGTCTCTTAGAAGGCCACCCACACACAATAATGCATCTTTAAGGACTGTCCACTTCCATGGTCATCCTCTTCATAGGCCAGTCACCTTAAAGTATTGCCAATTTTAAAGGTCCGTAAGCTTCCCAGGTCCACCTCTTAAAGGGCCAGTACACTTAAAATGCTGTTGTTTTGAGGGTTTGTACACAACCCTGGTCAACCTCTTAAAGGACATAATTCCCTAAATTTGTCACCTCTTCAAGGGTTTGTCCACTTCTAGGGTCTGCCTCTTAAAGGGCCAGTCTGCAAAACATGTCACATGTTCAAGTGGCTTTCCACTTCAAAAGCCACATTGACATTTCCCAAGGTCTGTCCATTCCCAGGGTTGTCTCTTAGAAGGCCACCCACACACAATAATGCATCTTTAAGGACTGTCCACTTCCATGGTCATCCTCTTCATAGGCCAGTCACCTTAAAGTATTGCCAATTTTAAAGGTCTGTAAGCGTCCCAGGTCCACCTCTTAAAGGGCCAGTACACTTAAAATGCTGTTGTTTCGAGGGTTTGTACACAACCCTGGTCAACCTCTTAAAGGACATAATTCCCTAAATTTGTCACCTCTTCAAGGGTTTGTCCACTTCTAGGGTCTGCCTCTTAAAGGGCCAGTCCGCAAAACATGTCATATGTTCAAGTGGCTTTCCACTTCATAAGCCACATTGACATTTCCAAAGGTCTGTCCATTCCCAGGGTTGTCTCTTAGAAGGCCACCCACACACAATAATGCATCTTTAAGGACTGTCCACTTCCATGGTCATCCTCTTCATAGGCCAGTCACCTTAAAGTATTGCCAATTTTAAAGGTCTGTAAGCTTCCCAGGTCCACCTCTTAAAGGGCCAGTACACTTAAAATGCTGTTGTTTCGAGGGTTTGTACACAACCCTGGTCAACCTCTTAAAGGACATAATTCCCTAAATTTGTCACCTCTTCAAGGGTTTGTCCACTTCTAGGGTCTGCCTCTTAAAGGGCCAGTCCGCAAAACATGTCACATGTTCAAGTGGCTTTCCACTTCATAAGCCACATTGACATTTCCAAAGGTCTGTCCATTCCCAGGGTTGTCTCTTAGAAGGCCACCCACACACAATAATGCATCTTTAAGGACTGTCCACTTCCATGGTCATCCTCTTCATAGGCAAGTCACCTTAAAGTATTGCCAATTTTAAAGGTCCGTAAGCTTCCCAGGTCCACCTCTTAAAGGGCCAGTACACTTAAAATGCTGTTGTTTTGAGGGTTTGTACACAACCCTGGTCAACCTCTTAAAGGACATAATTCCCTAAATTTGTCACCTCTTCAAGGGTTTGTCCACTTCTAGGGTCTGCCTCTTAAAGGGCCAGTCCGCAAAACATGTCACATGTTCAAGTGGCTTTCCACTTCATAAGCCACATTGACATTTCCCAAGGTCTGTCCATTCCCAGGGTTGTCTCTTAGAAGGCCACCCACACACAATAATGCATCTTTAAGGACTGTCCACTTCCATGGTCATCCTCTTCATAGGCCAGTCACCTTAAAGTATTGCCAATTTTAAAGGTCCGTAAGCTTCCCAGGTCCACCTCTTAAAGGGCCAGTACACTTAAAATGCTGTTGTTTCGAGGGTTTGTACACAACCCTGGTCAACCTCTTAAAGGACATAATTCCCTAAATTTGTCACCTCTTCAAGGGTTTGTCCACTTCTAGGGTCTGCCTCTTAAAGGGCCAGTCCGCAAAACATGTCACATGTTCAAGTGGCTTTCCACTTCATAAGCCACATTGACATTTCCAAAGGTCTGTCCATTCCCAGGGTTGTCTCTTAGAAGGCCACCCACACACAATAATGCATCTTTAAGGACTGTCCACTTCCATGGTCATCCTCTTCATAGGCCAGTCACCTTAAAGTATTGCCAATTTTAAAGGTCCGTAAGCTTCCCAGGTCCACCTCTTAAAGGGCCAGTACACTTAAAATGCTGTTGTTTCGAGGGTTTGTACACAACCCTGGTAAACCTCTTAAAGGACATAATTCCCTAAATTTGTCACCTCTTCAAGGGTTTGTCCACTTCTAGGGTCTGCCTCTTAAAGGGCCAGTCCGCAAAACATGTCACATGTTCAAGTGGCTGTCCACTTCATAAGCCACATTGACATTTCCAAAGGTCTGTCCATTCCCAGGGTTGTCTCTTAGAAGGCCACCCACACACAATAATGCATCTTTAAGGACTGTCCACTTCCATGGTCATCCTCTTCATAGGCCAGTCACCTTAAAGTATTGCCAATTTTAAAGGTCCGTAAGCTTCCCAGGTCCACCTCTTAAAGGGCCAGTACACTTAAAATGCTGTTGTTTTGAGGGTTTGTACACAACCCTGGTCAACCTCTTAAAGGACATAATTCCCTAAATTTGTCACCTCTTCAAGGGTTTGTCCACTTCTAGGGTCTGCCTCTTAAAGGGCCAGTCCGCAAAACATGTCACATGTTCAAGTGGCTTTCCACTTCAAAAGCCACATTGACATTTCCCAAGGTCTGTCCATTCCCAGGGTTGTCTCTTAGAAGGCCACCCACACACAATAATGCATCTTTAAGGACTGTCCACTTCCATGGTCATCCTCTTCATAGGCCAGTCACCTTAAAGTATTGCCAATTTTAAAGGTCTGTAAGCTTCCCAGGTCCACCTCTTAAAGGGCCAGTACACTTAAAATGCTGTTGTTTCGAGGGTTTGTACACAACCCTGGTCAACCTCTTAAATGACATAATTCCCTAAATTTGTCACCTCTTCAAGGGTTTGTCCACTTCTAGGGTCTGCCTCTTAAAGGGCCAGTCCGCAAAACATGTCACATGTTCAAGTGGCTTTCCACTTCATAAGCCACATTGACATTTCCAAAGGTCTGTCCATTCCCAGGGTTGTCTCTTAGAAGGCCACCCACACACAATAATGCATCTTTAAGGACTGTCCACTTCCATGGTCATCCTCTTCATAGGCCAGTCACCTTAAAGTATTGCCAATTTTAAAGGTCTGTAAGCTTCCCAGGTCCACCTCTTAAAGGGCCAGTACACTTAAAATGCTGTTGTTTCGAGGGTTTGTACACAACCCTGGTCAACCTCTTAAAGGACATAATTCCCTAAATTTGTCACCTCTTCAAGGGTTTGTCCACTTCTAGGGTCTGCCTCTTAAAGGGCCAGTCCGCAAAACATGTCACATGTTCAAGTGGCTTTCCACTTCATAAGCCACATTGACATTTCCAAAGGTCTGTCCATTCCCAGGGTTGTCTCTTAGAAGGCCACCCACACACAATAATGCATCTTTAAGGACTGTCCACTTCCATGGTCATCCTCTTCATAGGCAAGTCACCTTAAAGTATTGCCAATTTTAAAGGTCCGTAAGCTTCCCAGGTCCACCTCTTAAAGGGCCAGTACACTTAAAATGCTGTTGTTTTGAGGGTTTGTACACAACCCTGGTCAACCTCTTAAAGGACATAATTCCCTAAATTTGTCACCTCTTCAAGGGTTTGTCCACTTCTAGGGTCTGCCTCTTAAAGGGCCAGTCCGCAAAACATGTCACATGTTCAAGTGGCTTTCCACTTCATAAGCCACATTGACATTTCCCAAGGTCTGTCCATTCCCAGGGTTGTCTCTTAGAAGGCCACCCACACACAATAATGCATCTTTAAGGACTGTCCACTTCCATGGTCATCCTCTTCATAGGCCAGTCACCTTAAAGTATTGCCAATTTTAAAGGTCCGTAAGCTTCCCAGGTCCACCTCTTAAAGGGCCAGTACACTTAAAATGCTGTTGTTTCGAGGGTTTGTACACAACCCTGGTCAACCTCTTAAAGGACATAATTCCCTAAATTTGTCACCTCTTCAAGGGTTTGTCCACTTCTAGGGTCTGCCTCTTAAAGGGCCAGTCCGCAAAACATGTCACATGTTCAAGTGGCTTTCCACTTCATAAGCCACATTGACATTTCCAAAGGTCTGTCCATTCCCAGGGTTGTCTCTTAGAAGGCCACCCACACACAATAATGCATCTTTAAGGACTGTCCACTTCCATGGTCATCCTCTTCATAGGCCAGTCACCTTAAAGTATTGCCAATTTTAAAGGTCCGTAAGCTTCCCAGGTCCACCTCTTAAAGGGCCAGTACACTTAAAATGCTGTTGTTTCGAGGGTTTGTACACAACCCTGGTAAACCTCTTAAAGGACATAATTCCCTAAATTTGTCACCTCTTCAAGGGTTTGTCCACTTCTAGGGTCTGCCTCTTAAAGGGCCAGTCCGCAAAACATGTCACATGTTCAAGTGGCTTTCCACTTCATAAGCCACATTGACATTTCCAAAGGTCTGTCCATTCCCAGGGTTGTCTCTTAGAAGGCCACCCACACACAATAATGCATCTTTAAGGACTGTCCACTTCCATGGTCATCCTCTTCATAGGCCAGTCACCTTAAAGTATTGCCAATTTTAAAGGTCCGTAAGCTTCCCAGGTCCACCTCTTAAAGGGCCAGTACACTTAAAATGCTGTTGTTTTGAGGGTTTGTACACAACCCTGGTCAACCTCTTAAAGGACATAATTCCCTAAATTTGTCACCTCTTCAAGGGTTTGTCCACTTCTAGGGTCTGCCTCTTAAAGGGCCAGTCCGCAAAACATGTCACATGTTCAAGTGGCTTTCCACTTCAAAAGCCACATTGACATTTCCCAAGGTCTGTCCATTCCCAGGGTTGTCTCTTAGAAGGCCACCCACACACAATAATGCATCTTTAAGGACTGTCCACTTCCATGGTCATCCTCTTCATAGGCCAGTCACCTTAAAGTATTGCCAATTTTAAAGGTCTGTAAGCTTCCCAGGTCCACCTCTTAAAGGGCCAGTACACTTAAAATGCTGTTGTTTCGAGGGTTTGTACACAACCCTGGTCAACCTCTTAAATGACATAATTCCCTAAATTTGTCACCTCTTCAAGGGTTTGTCCACTTCTAGGGTCTGCCTCTTAAAGGGCCAGTCCGCAAAACATGTCACATGTTCAAGTGGCTTTCCACTTCATAAGCCACATTGACATTTCCAAAGGTCTGTCCATTCCCAGGGTTGTCTCTTAGAAGGCCACCCACACACAATAATGCATCTTTAAGGACTGTCCACTTCCATGGTCATCCTCTTCATAGGCCAGTCACCTTAAAGTATTGCCAATTTTAAAGGTCTGTAAGCTTCCCAGGTCCACCTCTTAAAGGGCCAGTACACTTAAAATGCTGTTGTTTCGAGGGTTTGTACACAACCCTGGTCAACCTCTTAAAGGACATAATTCCCTAAATTTGTCACCTCTTCAAGGGTTTGTCCACTTCTAGGGTCTGCCTCTTAAAGGGCCAGTCCGCAAAACATGTCACATGTTCAAGTGGCTTTCCACTTCATAAGCCACATTGACATTTCCAAAGGTCTGTCCATTCCCAGGGTTGTCTCTTAGAAGGCCACCCACACACAATAATGCATCTTTAAGGACTGTCCACTTCCATGGTCATCCTCTTCATAGGCAAGTCACCTTAAAGTATTGCCAATTTTAAAGGTCCGTAAGCTTCCCAGGTCCACCTCTTAAAGGGCCAGTACACTTAAAATGCTGTTGTTTTGAGGGTTTGTACACAACCCTGGTCAACCTCTTAAAGGACATAATTCCCTAAATTTGTCACCTCTTCAAGGGTTTGTCCACTTCTAGGGTCTGCCTCTTAAAGGGCCAGTCCGCAAAACATGTCACATGTTCAAGTGGCTTTCCACTTCATAAGCCACATTGACATTTCCCAAGGTCTGTCCATTCCCAGGGTTGTCTCTTAGAAGGCCACCCACACACAATAATGCATCTTTAAGGACTGTCCACTTCCATGGTCATCCTCTTCATAGGCCAGTCACCTTAAAGTATTGCCAATTTTAAAGGTCCGTAAGCTTCCCAGGTCCACCTCTTAAAGGGCCAGTACACTTAAAATGCTGTTGTTTCGAGGGTTTGTACACAACCCTGGTCAACCTCTTAAAGGACATAATTCCCTAAATTTGTCACCTCTTCAAGGGTTTGTCCACTTCTAGGGTCTGCCTCTTAAAGGGCCAGTCCGCAAAACATGTCACATGTTCAAGTGGCTTTCCACTTCATAAGCCACATTGACATTTCCAAAGGTCTGTCCATTCCCAGGGTTGTCTCTTAGAAGGCCACCCACACACAATAATGCATCTTTAAGGACTGTCCACTTCCATGGTCATCCTCTTCATAGGCCAGTCACCTTAAAGTATTGCCAATTTTAAAGGTCCGTAAGCTTCCCAGGTCCACCTCTTAAAGGGCCAGTACACTTAAAATGCTGTTGTTTCGAGGGTTTGTACACAACCCTGGTAAACCTCTTAAAGGACATAATTCCCTAAATTTGTCACCTCTTCAAGGGTTTGTCCACTTCTAGGGTCTGCCTCTTAAAGGGCCAGTCCGCAAAACATGTCACATGTTCAAGTGGCTGTCCACTTCATAAGCCACATTGACATTTCCAAAGGTCTGTCCATTCCCAGGGTTGTCTCTTAGAAGGCCACCCACACACAATAATGCATCTTTAAGGACTGTCCACTTCCATGGTCATCCTCTTCATAGGCCAGTCACCTTAAAGTATTGCCAATTTTAAAGGTCCGTAAGCTTCCCAGGTCCACCTCTTAAAGGGCCAGTACACTTAAAATGCTGTTGTTTTGAGGGTTTGTACACAACCCTGGTCAACCTCTTAAAGGACATAATTCCCTAAATTTGTCACCTCTTCAAGGGTTTGTCCACTTCTAGGGTCTGCCTCTTAAAGGGCCAGTCCGCAAAACATGTCACATGTTCAAGTGGCTTTCCACTTCAAAAGCCACATTGACATTTCCCAAGGTCTGTCCATTCCCAGGGTTGTCTCTTAGAAGGCCACCCACACACAATAATGCATCTTTAAGGACTGTCCACTTCCATGGTCATCCTCTTCATAGGCCAGTCACCTTAAAGTATTGCCAATTTTAAAGGTCTGTAAGCTTCCCAGGTCCACCTCTTAAAGGGCCAGTACACTTAAAATGCTGTTGTTTCGAGGGTTTGTACACAACCCTGGTCAACCTCTTAAATGACATAATTCCCTAAATTTGTCACCTCTTCAAGGGTTTGTCCACTTCTAGGGTCTGCCTCTTAAAGGGCCAGTCCGCAAAACATGTCACATGTTCAAGTGGCTTTCCACTTCATAAGCCACATTGACATTTCCAAAGGTCTGTCCATTCCCAGGGTTGTCTCTTAGAAGGCCACCCACACACAATAATGCATCTTTAAGGACTGTCCACTTCCATGGTCATCCTCTTCATAGGCCAGTCACCTTAAAGTATTGCCAATTTTAAAGGTCTGTAAGCTTCCCAGGTCCACCTCTTAAAGGGCCAGTACACTTAAAATGCTGTTGTTTCGAGGGTTTGTACACAACCCTGGTCAACCTCTTAAAGGACATAATTCCCTAAATTTGTCACCTCTTCAAGGGTTTGTCCACTTCTAGGGTCTGCCTCTTAAAGGGCCAGTCCGCAAAACATGTCACATGTTCAAGTGGCTTTCCACTTCATAAGCCACATTGACATTTCCAAAGGTCTGTCCATTCCCAGGGTTGTCTCTTAGAAGGCCACCCACACACAATAATGCATCTTTAAGGACTGTCCACTTCCATGGTCATCCTCTTCATAGGCAAGTCACCTTAAAGTATTGCCAATTTTAAAGGTCCGTAAGCTTCCCAGGTCCACCTCTTAAAGGGCCAGTACACTTAAAATGCTGTTGTTTTGAGGGTTTGTACACAACCCTGGTCAACCTCTTAAAGGACATAATTCCCTAAATTTGTCACCTCTTCAAGGGTTTGTCCACTTCTAGGGTCTGCCTCTTAAAGGGCCAGTCCGCAAAACATGTCACATGTTCAAGTGGCTTTCCACTTCATAAGCCACATTGACATTTCCCAAGGTCTGTCCATTCCCAGGGTTGTCTCTTAGAAGGCCACCCACACACAATAATGCATCTTTAAGGACTGTCCACTTCCATGGTCATCCTCTTCATAGGCCAGTCACCTTAAAGTATTGCCAATTTTAAAGGTCCGTAAGCTTCCCAGGTCCACCTCTTAAAGGGCCAGTACACTTAAAATGCTGTTGTTTCGAGGGTTTGTACACAACCCTGGTCAACCTCTTAAAGGACATAATTCCCTAAATTTGTCACCTCTTCAAGGGTTTGTCCACTTCTAGGGTCTGCCTCTTAAAGGGCCAGTCCGCAAAACATGTCACATGTTCAAGTGGCTTTCCACTTCATAAGCCACATTGACATTTCCAAAGGTCTGTCCATTCCCAGGGTTGTCTCTTAGAAGGCCACCCACACACAATAATGCATCTTTAAGGACTGTCCACTTCCATGGTCATCCTCTTCATAGGCCAGTCACCTTAAAGTATTGCCAATTTTAAAGGTCCGTAAGCTTCCCAGGTCCACCTCTTAAAGGGCCAGTACACTTAAAATGCTGTTGTTTCGAGGGTTTGTACACAACCCTGGTAAACCTCTTAAAGGACATAATTCCCTAAATTTGTCACCTCTTCAAGGGTTTGTCCACTTCTAGGGTCTGCCTCTTAAAGGGCCAGTCCGCAAAACATGTCACATGTTCAAGTGGCTTTCCACTTCATAAGCCACATTGACATTTCCAAAGGTCTGTCCATTCCCAGGGTTGTCTCTTAGAAGGCCACCCACACACAATAATGCATCTTTAAGGACTGTCCACTTCCATGGTCATCCTCTTCATAGGCCAGTCACCTTAAAGTATTGCCAATTTTAAAGGTCCGTAAGCTTCCCAGGTCCACCTCTTAAAGGGCCAGTACACTTAAAATGCTGTTGTTTTGAGGGTTTGTACACAACCCTGGTCAACCTCTTAAAGGACATAATTCCCTAAATTTGTCACCTCTTCAAGGGTTTGTCCACTTCTAGGGTCTGCCTCTTAAAGGGCCAGTCCGCAAAACATGTCACATGTTCAAGTGGCTTTCCACTTCAAAAGCCACATTGACATTTCCCAAGGTCTGTCCATTCCCAGGGTTGTCTCTTAGAAGGCCACCCACACACAATAATGCATCTTTAAGGACTGTCCACTTCCATGGTCATCCTCTTCATAGGCCAGTCACCTTAAAGTATTGCCAATTTTAAAGGTCTGTAAGCTTCCCAGGTCCACCTCTTAAAGGGCCAGTACACTTAAAATGCTGTTGTTTCGAGGGTTTGTACACAACCCTGGTCAACCTCTTAAATGACATAATTCCCTAAATTTGTCACCTCTTCAAGGGTTTGTCCACTTCTAGGGTCTGCCTCTTAAAGGGCCAGTCCGCAAAACATGTCACATGTTCAAGTGGCTTTCCACTTCATAAGCCACATTGACATTTCCAAAGGTCTGTCCATTCCCAGGGTTGTCTCTTAGAAGGCCACCCACACACAATAATGCATCTTTAAGGACTGTCCACTTCCATGGTCATCCTCTTCATAGGCCAGTCACCTTAAAGTATTGCCAATTTTAAAGGTCTGTAAGCTTCCCAGGTCCACCTCTTAAAGGGCTAGTACACTTAAAATGCTGTTGTTTTGAGGGTTTGTACACAACCCTGGTCAACCTCTTAAAGGACATAATTCCCTAAATTTGTCACCTCTTCAAGGGTTTGTCCACTTCTAGGGTCTGCCTCTTAAAGGGCCAGTCATCAAAACATGTCACATGTTCAAGTGGCTTTCCACTTCATAAGCCACATTGACATTTCCAAAGGTCTGTCCATTCCCAGGGTTGTCTCTTAGAAGGCCACCCACACACAATAATGCATCTTTAAGGACTGTCCACTTCCATGGTCATCCTCTTCATAGGCCAGTCACCTTAAAGTATTGCCAATTTTAAAGGTCCGTAAGCTTCCCAGGTCCACCTCTTAAAGGGCCAGTACACTTAAAATGCTGTTGTTTCGAGGGTTTGTACACAACCCTGGTCAACCTCTTAAAGGACATATTTCCCTAAATTTGTCACCTCTTCAAGGGTTTGTCCATATCTAGGGTCTGCCTCTTAAAGGGCCAGTCATCAAAACATGTCACATGTTCAAGTGGATTTCCACTTCATAAGCCACATTGACATTTCCAAAGGTCTGTCCATTCCCAGGGTTGTCTCTTAGAAGGCCACCCACACACAATAATGCATCTTTAAGGACTGTCCACTTCCATGGTCATCCTCTTCATAGGCCAGTCACCTTAAAGTATTGCCAATTTTAAAGGTCCGTAAGCTTCCCAGGTCCACCTCTTAAAGGGCCAGTACACTTAAAATGCTGTTGTTTCGAGGGTTTGTACACAACCCTGGTCAACCTCTTAAAGGACATAATTCCCTAAATTTGTCACCTCTTCAAGGGTTTGTCCACTTCTAGGGTCTGCCTCTTAAAGGGCCAGTCCGCAAAACATGTCACATGTTCAAGTGGCTTTCCACTTCATAAGCCACATTGACATTTCCAAAGGTCTGTCCATTCCCAGGGTAGTCTCTTAGAAGGCCACCCACACACAATAATGCATCTTTAAGGACTGTCCACTTCCATGGTCATCCTCTTCATAGGCCAGTCACCTTAAAGTATTGCCAATTTTAAAGGTCTGTAAGCTTCCCAGGTCCACCTCTTAAAGGGCCAGTACACTTAAAATGCTGTTGTTTTGAGGGTTTGTACACAACCCTGGTCAACCTCTTAAAGGACATAATTCCCTAAATTTGTCACCTCTTCAAGGGTTTGTCCACTTCTAGGGTCTGCCTCTTAAAGGGCCAGTCATCAAAACATGTCACATGTTCAAGTGGCTTTCCACTTCATAAGCCACATTGACATTTCCAAAGGTCTGTCCATTCCCAGGGTTGTCTCTTAGAAGGCCACCCACACACAATAATGCATCTTTAAGGACTGTCCACTTCCATGGTCATCCTCTTCATAGGCCAGTCACCTTAAAGTATTGCCAATTTTAAAGGTCCGTAAGCTTCCCAGGTCCACCTCTTAAAGGGCCAGTACACTTAAAATGCTGTTGTTTCGAGGGTTTGTACACAACCCTGGTAAACCTCTTAAAGGACATAATTCCCTAAATTTGTCACCTCTTCAAGGGTTTGTCCACTTCTAGGGTCTGCCTCTTAAAGGGCCAGTCCGCAAAACATGTCACATGTTCAAGTGGCTTTCCACTTCATAAGCCACATTGACATTTCCAAAGGTCTGTCCATTCCCAGGGTTGTCTCTTAGAAGGCCACCCACACACAATAATGCATCTTTAAGGACTGTCCACTTCCATGGTCATCCTCTTCATAGGCCAGTCACCTTAAAGTATTGCCAATTTTAAAGGTCTGTAAGCTTCCCAGGTCCACCTCTTAAAGGGCCAGTACACTTAAAATACTGTTGTTTTAAGGGTTTGTACACAACCCTGGTCAACCTCTTAAAGGACATAATTCCCTAAATTTGTCACCTCTTCAAGGGTTTGTCCATATCTAGGGCCTGCCTCTTAAAGGGCCAGTCATCAAAACATGTCACATGTTCAAGTGGATTTCCACTTCATAAGCCACATTGACATTTCCAAAGGTCTGTCCATTCCCAGGGGTGTCTCTTAGAAGGCCACCCACACACAATAATGCATCTTTAAGGACTGTCCACTTCCATGGTCATCCTCTTCATAGGCCAGTCACCTTAAAGTATTGCCAATTTTAAAGGTCCGTAAGCTTCCCAGGTCCACCTCTTAAAGGGCCAGTACACTTAAAATGCTGTTGTTTTGAGGGTTTGTACACAACCCTGGTCAACCTCTTAAAGGACATAATTCCCTAAATTTGTCACCTCTTCAAGGGTTTGTCCACTTCTAGGGTCTGCCTCTTAAAGGGCCAGTCATCAAAACATGTCACATGTTCAAGTGGCTTTCCACTTCATAAGCCACATTGACATTTCCAAAGGTCTGTCCATTCCCAGGGTTGTCTCTTAGAAGGCCACCCACACACAATAATGCATCTTTAAGGACTGTCCACTTCCATGGTCATCCTCTTCATAGGCCAGTCACCTTAAAGTATTGCCAATTTTAAAGGTCCGTAAGCTTCCCAGGTCCACCTCTTAAAGGGCCAGTACACTTAAAATGCTGTTGTTTCGAGGGTTTGTACACAACCCTGGTAAACCTCTTAAAGGACATAATTCCCTAAATTTGTCACCTCTTCAAGGGTTTGTCCACTTCTAGGGTCTGCCTCTTAAAGGGCCAGTCCGCAAAACATGTCACATGTTCAAGTGGCTTTCCACTTCATAAGCCACATTGACATTTCCAAAGGTCTGTCCATTCCCAGGGTTGTCTCTTAGAAGGCCACCCACACACAATAATGCATCTTTAAGGACTGTCCACTTCCATGGTCATCCTCTTCATAGGCCAGTCACCTTAAAGTATTGCCAATTTTAAAGGTCTGTAAGCTTCCCAGGTCCACCTCTTAAAGGGCCAGTACACTTAAAATACTGTTGTTTTAAGGGTTTGTACACAACCCTGGTCAACCTCTTAAAGGACATAATTCCCTAAATTTGTCACCTCTTCAAGGGTTTGTCCATATCTAGGGCCTGCCTCTTAAAGGGCCAGTCATCAAAACATGTCACATGTTCAAGTGGATTTCCACTTCATAAGCCACATTGACATTTCCAAAGGTCTGTCCATTCCCAGGGGTGTCTCTTAGAAGGCCACCCACACACAATAATGCATCTTTAAGGACTGTCCACTTCCATGGTCATCCTCTTCATAGGCCAGTCACCTTAAAGTATTGCCAATTTTAAAGGTCCGTAAGCTTCCCAGGTCCACCTCTTAAAGGGCCAGTACACTTAAAATGCTGTTGTTTTGAGGGTTTGTACACAACCCTGGTCAACCTCTTAAAGGACATAATTCCCTAAATTTGTCACCTCTTCAAGGGTTTGTCCACTTCTAGGGTCTGCCTCTTAAAGGGCCAGTCATCAAAACATGTCACATGTTCAAGTGGCTTTCCACTTCATAAGCCACATTGACATTTCCAAAGGTCTGTCCATTCCCAGGGTTGTCTCTTAGAAGGCCACCCACACACAATAATGCATCTTTAAGGACTGTCCACTTCCATGGTCATCCTCTTCATAGGCCAGTCACCTTAAAGTATTGCCAATTTTAAAGGTCCGTAAGCTTCCCAGGTCCACCTCTTAAAGGGCCAGTACACTTAAAATGCTGTTTTTTCGAGGGTTTGTACACAACCCTGGTCAACCTCTTAAAGGACATAATTCCCTAAATTTGTCACCTCTTCAAGGGTTTGTCCACTTCTAGGGTCTGCCTCTTAAAGGGCCAGTCCGCAAAACATGTCACATGTTCAAGTGGCTTTCCACTTCATAAGCCACATTGACATTTCCAAAGGTCTGTCCATTCCCAGGGTTGTCTCTTAGAAGGCCACCCACACACAATAATGCATCTTTAAGGACTGTCCACTTCCATGGTCATCCTCTTCATAGGCCAGTCACCTTAAAGTATTGCCAATTTTAAAGGTCTGTAAGCTTCCCAGGTCCACCTCTTAAAGGGCCAGTACACTTAAAATACTGTTGTTTCAAGGGTTTGTACACAACCCTGGTCAACCTCTTAAAGGACATAATTCCCTAAATTTGTCACCTCTTCAAGGGTTTGTCCATATCTAGGGTCTGCCTCTTAAAGGGCCAGTCATCAAAACATGTCACATGTTTAAGTGGATTTCCACTTCATAAGCCACATTGACATTTCCAAAGGTCTGTCCATTCCCAGGGGTGTCTCTTAGAAGGCCACCCACACACAATAATGCATCTTTAAGGACTGTCCACTTCCATGGTCATCCTCTTCATAGGCCAGTCACCTTAAAGTATTGCCAATTTTAAAGGTCCGTAAGCTTCCCAGGTCCACCTCTTAAAGGGCCAGTACACTTAAAATGCTGTTGTTTTGAGGGTTTGTACACAACCCTGGTCAACCTCTTAAAGGACATAATTCCCTAAATTTGTCACCTCTTCAAGGGTGTGTCCACTTCTAGGGTCTGCCTCTTAAAGGGCCAGTCCGCAAAACATGTCACATGTTCAAGTGGCTTTCCACTTCATAAGCCACATTGACATTTCCAAAGGTCTGTCCATTCCCAGGGTTGTCTCTTAGAAGGCCACCCACACACAATAATGCATCTTTAAGGACTGTCCACTTCCATGGTCATCCTCTTCATAGGCCAGTCACCTTAAAGTATTGCCAATTTTAAAGGTCTGTAAGCTTCCCAAGTCCACCTCTTAAAGGGCCAGTACACTTAAAATACTGTTGTTTCAAGGGTTTGTACACAACCCTGGTCAACCTCTTAAAGGACATAATTCCCTAAATTTGTCACCTCTTCAAGGGTTTGTCCATATCTAGGGTCTGCCTCTTAAAGGGCCAGTCATCAAAACATGTCACATGTTCAAGTGGATTTCCACTTCATAAGCCACATTGACATTTCCAAAGGTCTGTCCATTCCCAGGGGTGTCTCTTAGAAGGCCACCCACACACAATAATGCATCTTTAAGGACTGTCCACTTCCATGGTCATCCTCTTCATAGGCCAGTCACCTTAAAGTATTGCCAATTTTAAAGGTCCGTAAGCTTCCCAGGTCCACCTCTTAAAGGGCCAGTACACTTAAAATGCTGTTGTTTCGAGGGTTTGTACACAACCCTGGTCAACCTCTTAAAGGACATAATTCCCTAAATTTGTCACCTCTTCAAGGGTGTGTCCACTTCTAGGGTCTGCCTCTTAAAGGGCCAGTCCGCAAAACATGTCACATGTTCAAGTGGCTTTCCACTTCATAAGCCACATTGACATTTCCAAAGGTCTGTCCATTCCCAGGGTTGTCTCTTAGAAGGCCACCCACACACAATAATGCATCTTTAAGGACTGTCCACTTCCATGGTCATCCTCTTCATAGGCAAGTCACCTTAAAGTATTGCCAATTTTAAAGGTCCGTAAGCTTCCCAGGTCCACCTCTTAAAGGGCCAGTACACTTAAAATGCTGTTGTTTTGAGGGTTTGTACACAACCCTGGTCAACCTCTTAAAGGACATAATTCCCTAAATTTGTCACCTCTTCAAGGGTTTGTCCACTTCTAGGGTCTGCCTCTTAAAGGGCCAGTCCGCAAAACATGTCACATGTTCAAGTGGCTTTCCACTTCATAAGCCACATTGACATTTCCCAAGGTCTGTCCATTCCCAGGGTTGTCTCTTAGAAGGCCACCCACACACAATAATGCATCTTTAAGGACTGTCCACTTCCATGGTCATCCTCTTCATAGGCCAGTCACCTTAAAGTATTGCCAATTTTAAAGGTCCGTAAGCTTCCCAGGTCCACCTCTTAAAGGGCCAGTACACTTAAAATGCTGTTGTTTCGAGGGTTTGTACACAACCCTGGTCAACCTCTTAAAGGACATAATTCCCTAAATTTGTCACCTCTTCAAGGGTTTGTCCACTTCTAGGGTCTGCCTCTTAAAGGGCCAGTCCGCAAAACATGTCACATGTTCAAGTGGCTTTCCACTTCATAAGCCACATTGACATTTCCAAAGGTCTGTCCATTCCCAGGGTTGTCTCTTAGAAGGCCACCCACACACAATAATGCATCTTTAAGGACTGTCCACTTCCATGGTCATCCTCTTCATAGGCCAGTCACCTTAAAGTATTGCCAATTTTAAAGGTCCGTAAGCTTCCCAGGTCCACCTCTTAAAGGGCCAGTACACTTAAAATGCTGTTGTTTCGAGGGTTTGTACACAACCCTGGTAAACCTCTTAAAGGACATAATTCCCTAAATTTGTCACCTCTTCAAGGGTTTGTCCACTTCTAGGGTCTGCCTCTTAAAGGGCCAGTCCGCAAAACATGTCACATGTTCAAGTGGCTTTCCACTTCATAAGCCACATTGACATTTCCAAAGGTCTGTCCATTCCCAGGGTTGTCTCTTAGAAGGCCACCCACACACAATAATGCATCTTTAAGGACTGTCCACTTCCATGGTCATCCTCTTCATAGGCCAGTCACCTTAAAGTATTGCCAATTTTAAAGGTCCGTAAGCTTCCCAGGTCCACCTCTTAAAGGGCCAGTACACTTAAAATGCTGTTGTTTTGAGGGTTTGTACACAACCCTGGTCAACCTCTTAAAGGACATAATTCCCTAAATTTGTCACCTCTTCAAGGGTTTGTCCATATCTAGGGTCTGCCTCTTAAAGGGCCAGTCATCAAAACATGTCACATGTTTAAGTGGATTTCCACTTCATAAGCCACATTGACATTTCCAAAGGTCTGTCCATTCCCAGGGGTGTCTCTTAGAAGGCCACCCACACACAATAATGCATCTTTAAGGACTGTCCACTTCCATGGTCATCCTCTTCATAGGCCAGTCACCTTAAAGTATTGCCAATTTTAAAGGTCCGTAAGCTTCCCAGGTCCACCTCTTAAAGGGCCAGTACACTTAAAATGCTGTTGTTTTGAGGGTTTGTACACAACCCTGGTCAACCTCTTAAAGGACATAATTCCCTAAATTTGTCACCTCTTCAAGGGTGTGTCCACTTCTAGGGTCTGCCTCTTAAAGGGCCAGTCCGCAAAACATGTCACATGTTCAAGTGGCTTTCCACTTCATAAGCCACATTGACATTTCCAAAGGTCTGTCCATTCCCAGGGTTGTCTCTTAGAAGGCCACCCACACACAATAATGCATCTTTAAGGACTGTCCACTTCCATGGTCATCCTCTTCATAGGCCAGTCACCTTAAAGTATTGCCAATTTTAAAGGTCTGTAAGCTTCCCAAGTCCACCTCTTAAAGGGCCAGTACACTTAAAATACTGTTGTTTCAAGGGTTTGTACACAACCCTGGTCAACCTCTTAAAGGACATAATTCCCTAAATTTGTCACCTCTTCAAGGGTTTGTCCATATCTAGGGTCTGCCTCTTAAAGGGCCAGTCATCAAAACATGTCACATGTTCAAGTGGATTTCCACTTCATAAGCCACATTGACATTTCCAAAGGTCTGTCCATTCCCAGGGGTGTCTCTTAGAAGGCCACCCACACACAATAATGCATCTTTAAGGACTGTCCACTTCCATGGTCATCCTCTTCATAGGCCAGTCACCTTAAAGTATTGCCAATTTTAAAGGTCCGTAAGCTTCCCAGGTCCACCTCTTAAAGGGCCAGTACACCTAAAATGCTGTTGTTTCGAGGGTTTGTACACAACCCTGGTCAACCTCTTAAAGGACATAATTCCCTAAATTTGTCACCTCTTCAAGGGTGTGTCCACTTCTAGGGTCTGCCTCCTAAAGGGCCAGTCCGCAAAACATGTCACATGTTCAAGTGGCTTTCCACTTCATAAGCCACATTGACATTTCCAAAGGTCTGTCCATTCCCAGGGTTGTCTCTTAGAAGGCCACCCACACACAATAATGCATCTTTAAGGACTGTCCACTTCCATGGTCATCCTCTTCATAGGCAAGTCACCTTAAAGTATTGCCAATTTTAAAGGTCCGTAAGCTTCCCAGGTCCACCTCTTAAAGGGCCAGTACACTTAAAATGCTGTTGTTTTGAGGGTTTGTACACAACCCTGGTCAACCTCTTAAAGGACATAATTCCCTAAATTTGTCACCTCTTCAAGGGTTTGTCCACTTCTAGGGTCTGCCTCTTAAAGGGCCAGTCCGCAAAACATGTCACATGTTCAAGTGGCTTTCCACTTCATAAGCCACATTGACATTTCCCAAGGTCTGTCCATTCCCAGGGTTGTCTCTTAGAAGGCCACCCACACACAATAATGCATCTTTAAGGACTGTCCACTTCCATGGTCATCCTCTTCATAGGCCAGTCACCTTAAAGTATTGCCAATTTTAAAGGTCCGTAAGCTTCCCAGGTCCACCTCTTAAAGGGCCAGTACACTTAAAATGCTGTTGTTTCGAGGGTTTGTACACAACCCTGGTCAACCTCTTAAAGGACATAATTCCCTAAATTTGTCACCTCTTCAAGGGTTTGTCCACTTCTAGGGTCTGCCTCTTAAAGGGCCAGTCCGCAAAACATGTCACATGTTCAAGTGGCTTTCCACTTCATAAGCCACATTGACATTTCCAAAGGTCTGTCCATTCCCAGGGTTGTCTCTTAGAAGGCCACCCACACACAATAATGCATCTTTAAGGACTGTCCACTTCCATGGTCATCCTCTTCATAGGCCAGTCACCTTAAAGTATTGCCAATTTTAAAGGTCCGTAAGCTTCCCAGGTCCACCTCTTAAAGGGCCAGTACACTTAAAATGCTGTTGTTTCGAGGGTTTGTACACAACCCTGGTAAACCTCTTAAAGGACATAATTCCCTAAATTTGTCACCTCTTCAAGGGTTTGTCCACTTCTAGGGTCTGCCTCTTAAAGGGCCAGTCCGCAAAACATGTCACATGTTCAAGTGGCTTTCCACTTCATAAGCCACATTGACATTTCCAAAGGTCTGTCCATTCCCAGGGTTGTCTCTTAGAAGGCCACCCACACACAATAATGCATCTTTAAGGACTGTCCACTTCCATGGTCATCCTCTTCATAGGCCAGTCACCTTAAAGTATTGCCAATTTTAAAGGTCCGTAAGCTTCCCAGGTCCACCTCTTAAAGGGCCAGTACACTTAAAATGCTGTTGTTTTGAGGGTTTGTACACAACCCTGGTCAACCTCTTAAAGGACATAATTCCCTAAATTTGTCACCTCTTCAAGGGTTTGTCCACTTCTAGGGTCTGCCTCTTAAAGGGCCAGTCCGCAAAACATGTCACATGTTCAAGTGGCTTTCCACTTCAAAAGCCACATTGACATTTCCCAAGGTCTGTCCATTCCCAGGGTTGTCTCTTAGAAGGCCACCCACACACAATAATGCATCTTTAAGGACTGTCCACTTCCATGGTCATCCTCTTCATAGGCCAGTCACCTTAAAGTATTGCCAATTTTAAAGGTCTGTAAGCTTCCCAGGTCCACCTCTTAAAGGGCCAGTACACTTAAAATGCTGTTGTTTCGAGGGTTTGTACACAACCCTGGTCAACCTCTTAAATGACATAATTCCCTAAATTTGTCACCTCTTCAAGGGTTTGTCCACTTCTAGGGTCTGCCTCTTAAAGGGCCAGTCCGCAAAACATGTCACATGTTCAAGTGGCTTTCCACTTCATAAGCCACATTGACATTTCCAAAGGTCTGTCCATTCCCAGGGTTGTCTCTTAGAAGGCCACCCACACACAATAATGCATCTTTAAGGACTGTCCACTTCCATGGTCATCCTCTTCATAGGCCAGTCACCTTAAAGTATTGCCAATTTTAAAGGTCTGTAAGCTTCCCAGGTCCACCTCTTAAAGGGCCAGTACACTTAAAATGCTGTTGTTTCGAGGGTTTGTACACAACCCTGGTCAACCTCTTAAAGGACATAATTCCCTAAATTTGTCACCTCTTCAAGGGTTTGTCCACTTCTAGGGTCTGCCTCTTAAAGGGCCAGTCCGCAAAACATGTCACATGTTCAAGTGGCTTTCCACTTCATAAGCCACATTGACATTTCCAAAGGTCTGTCCATTCCCAGGGTTGTCTCTTAGAAGGCCACCCACACACAATAATGCATCTTTAAGGACTGTCCACTTCCATGGTCATCCTCTTCATAGGCAAGTCACCTTAAAGTATTGCCAATTTTAAAGGTCCGTAAGCTTCCCAGGTCCACCTCTTAAAGGGCCAGTACACTTAAAATGCTGTTGTTTTGAGGGTTTGTACACAACCCTGGTCAACCTCTTAAAGGACATAATTCCCTAAATTTGTCACCTCTTCAAGGGTTTGTCCACTTCTAGGGTCTGCCTCTTAAAGGGCCAGTCCGCAAAACATGTCACATGTTCAAGTGGCTTTCCACTTCATAAGCCACATTGACATTTCCCAAGGTCTGTCCATTCCCAGGGTTGTCTCTTAGAAGGCCACCCACACACAATAATGCATCTTTAAGGACTGTCCACTTCCATGGTCATCCTCTTCATAGGCCAGTCACCTTAAAGTATTGCCAATTTTAAAGGTCCGTAAGCTTCCCAGGTCCACCTCTTAAAGGGCCAGTACACTTAAAATGCTGTTGTTTCGAGGGTTTGTACACAACCCTGGTCAACCTCTTAAAGGACATAATTCCCTAAATTTGTCACCTCTTCAAGGGTTTGTCCACTTCTAGGGTCTGCCTCTTAAAGGGCCAGTCCGCAAAACATGTCACATGTTCAAGTGGCTTTCCACTTCATAAGCCACATTGACATTTCCAAAGGTCTGTCCATTCCCAGGGTTGTCTCTTAGAAGGCCACCCACACACAATAATGCATCTTTAAGGACTGTCCACTTCCATGGTCATCCTCTTCATAGGCCAGTCACCTTAAAGTATTGCCAATTTTAAAGGTCCGTAAGCTTCCCAGGTCCACCTCTTAAAGGGCCAGTACACTTAAAATGCTGTTGTTTCGAGGGTTTGTACACAACCCTGGTAAACCTCTTAAAGGACATAATTCCCTAAATTTGTCACCTCTTCAAGGGTTTGTCCACTTCTAGGGTCTGCCTCTTAAAGGGCCAGTCCGCAAAACATGTCACATGTTCAAGTGGCTTTCCACTTCATAAGCCACATTGACATTTCCAAAGGTCTGTCCATTCCCAGGGTTGTCTCTTAGAAGGCCACCCACACACAATAATGCATCTTTAAGGACTGTCCACTTCCATGGTCATCCTCTTCATAGGCCAGTCACCTTAAAGTATTGCCAATTTTAAAGGTCTGTAAGCTTCCCAGGTCCACCTCTTAAAGGGCCAGTACACTTAAAATGCTGTTGTTTCGAGGGTTTGTACACAACCCTGGTCAACCTCTTAAAGGACATAATTCCCTAAATTTGTCACCTCTTCAAGGGTTTGTCCACTTCTAGGGTCTGCCTCTTAAAGGGCCAGTCCGCAAAACATGTCACATGTTCAAGTGGCTTTCCACTTCATAAGCCACATTGACATTTCCAAAGGTCTGTCCATTCCCAGGGTTGTCTCTTAGAAGGCCACCCACACACAATAATGCATCTTTAAGGACTGTCCACTTCCATGGTCATCCTCTTCATAGGCCAGTCACCTTAAAGTATTGCCAATTTTAAAGGTCTGTAAGCTTCCCAGGTCCACCTCTTAAAGGGCCAGTACACTTAAAATGCTGTTGTTTCGAGGGTTTGTACACAACCCTGGTCAACCTCTTAAAGGACATAATTCCCTAAATTTGTCACCTCTTCAAGGGTTTGTCCACTTCTAGGGTCTGCCTCTTAAAGGGCCAGTCCGCAAAACATGTCACATGTTCAAGTGGCTTTCCACTTCATAAGCCACATTGACATTTCCAAAGGTCTGTCCATTCCCAGGGTTGTCTCTTAGAAGGCCACCCACACACAATAATGCATCTTTAAGGACTGTCCACTTCCATGGTCATCCTCTTCATAGGCAAGTCACCTTAAAGTATTGCCAATTTTAAAGGTCCGTAAGCTTCCCAGGTCCACCTCTTAAAGGGCCAGTACACTTAAAATGCTGTTGTTTTGAGGGTTTGTACACAACCCTGGTCAACCTCTTAAAGGACATAATTCCCTAAATTTGTCACCTCTTCAAGGGTTTGTCCACTTCTAGGGTCTGCCTCTTAAAGGGCCAGTCCGCAAAACATGTCACATGTTCAAGTGGCTTTCCACTTCATAAGCCACATTGACATTTCCAAAGGTCTGTCCATTCCCAGGGTTGTCTCTTAGAAGGCCACCCACACACAATAATGCATCTTTAAGGACTGTCCACTTCCATGGTCATCCTCTTCATAGGCAAGTCACCTTAAAGTATTGCCAATTTTAAAGGTCCGTAAGCTTCCCAGGTCCACCTCTTAAAGGGCCAGTACACTTAAAATGCTGTTGTTTTGAGGGTTTGTACACAACCCTGGTCAACCTCTTAAAGGACATAATTCCCTAAATTTGTCACCTCTTCAAGGGTTTGTCCACTTCTAGGGTCTGCCTCTTAAAGGGCCAGTCCGCAAAACATGTCACATGTTCAAGTGGCTTTCCACTTCATAAGCCACATTGACATTTCCCAAGGTCTGTCCATTCCCAGGGTTGTCTCTTAGAAGGCCACCCACACACAATAATGCATCTTTAAGGACTGTCCACTTCCATGGTCATCCTCTTCATAGGCCAGTCACCTTAAAGTATTGCCAATTTTAAAGGTCCGTAAGCTTCCCAGGTCCACCTCTTAAAGGGCCAGTACACTTAAAATGCTGTTGTTTCGAGGGTTTGTACACAACCCTGGTCAACCTCTTAAAGGACATAATTCCCTAAATTTGTCACCTCTTCAAGGGTTTGTCCACTTCTAGGGTCTGCCTCTTAAAGGGCCAGTCCGCAAAACATGTCACATGTTCAAGTGGCTTTCCACTTCATAAGCCACATTGACATTTCCAAAGGTCTGTCCATTCCCAGGGTTGTCTCTTAGAAGGCCACCCACACACAATAATGCATCTTTAAGGACTGTCCACTTCCATGGTCATCCTCTTCATAGGCCAGTCACCTTAAAGTATTGCCAATTTTAAAGGTCCGTAAGCTTCCCAGGTCCACCTCTTAAAGGGCCAGTACACTTAAAATGCTGTTGTTTCGAGGGTTTGTACACAACCCTGGTAAACCTCTTAAAGGACATAATTCCCTAAATTTGTCACCTCTTCAAGGGTTTGTCCACTTCTAGGGTCTGCCTCTTAAAGGGCCAGTCCGCAAAACATGTCACATGTTCAAGTGGCTTTCCACTTCATAAGCCACATTGACATTTCCAAAGGTCTGTCCATTCCCAGGGTTGTCTCTTAGAAGGCCACCCACACACAATAATGCATCTTTAAGGACTGTCCACTTCCATGGTCATCCTCTTCATAGGCCAGTCACCTTAAAGTATTGCCAATTTTAAAGGTCTGTAAGCTTCCCAGGTCCACCTCTTAAAGGGCCAGTACACTTAAAATGCTGTTGTTTCGAGGGTTTGTACACAACCCTGGTCAACCTCTTAAAGGACATAATTCCCTAAATTTGTCACCTCTTCAAGGGTTTGTCCACTTCTAGGGTCTGCCTCTTAAAGGGCCAGTCCGCAAAACATGTCACATGTTCAAGTGGCTTTCCACTTCATAAGCCACATTGACATTTCCAAAGGTCTGTCCATTCCCAGGGTTGTCTCTTAGAAGGCCACCCACACACAATAATGCATCTTTAAGGACTGTCCACTTCCATGGTCATCCTCTTCATAGGCCAGTCACCTTAAAGTATTGCCAATTTTAAAGGTCTGTAAGCTTCCCAGGTCCACCTCTTAAAGGGCCAGTACACTTAAAATGCTGTTGTTTCGAGGGTTTGTACACAACCCTGGTCAACCTCTTAAAGGACATAATTCCCTAAATTTGTCACCTCTTCAAGGGTTTGTCCACTTCTAGGGTCTGCCTCTTAAAGGGCCAGTCCGCAAAACATGTCACATGTTCAAGTGGCTTTCCACTTCATAAGCCACATTGACATTTCCAAAGGTCTGTCCATTCCCAGGGTTGTCTCTTAGAAGGCCACCCACACACAATAATGCATCTTTAAGGACTGTCCACTTCCATGGTCATCCTCTTCATAGGCAAGTCACCTTAAAGTATTGCCAATTTTAAAGGTCCGTAAGCTTCCCAGGTCCACCTCTTAAAGGGCCAGTACACTTAAAATGCTGTTGTTTTGAGGGTTTGTACACAACCCTGGTCAACCTCTTAAAGGACATAATTCCCTAAATTTGTCACCTCTTCAAGGGTTTGTCCACTTCTAGGGTCTGCCTCTTAAAGGGCCAGTCCGCAAAACATGTCACATGTTCAAGTGGCTTTCCACTTCATAAGCCACATTGATATTTCCCAAGGTCTGTCCATTCCCAGGGTTGTCTCTTAGAAGGCCACCCACACACAATAATGCATCTTTAAGGACTGTCCACTTCCATGGTCATCCTCTTCATAGGCCAGTCACCTTAAAGTATTGCCAATTTTAAAGGTCCGTAAGCTTCCCAGGTCCACCTCTTAAAGGGCCAGTACACTTAAAATGCTGTTGTTTCGAGGGTTTGTACACAACCCTGGTCAACCTCTTAAAGGACATAATTCCCTAAATTTGTCACCTCTTCAAGGGTTTGTCCACTTCTAGGGTCTGCCTCTTAAAGGGCCAGTCCGCAAAACATGTCACATGTTCAAGTGGCTTTCCACTTCATAAGCCACATTGACATTTCCAAAGGTCTGTCCATTCCCAGGGTTGTCTCTTAGAAGGCCACCCACACACAATAATGCATCTTTAAGGACTGTCCACTTCCATGGTCATCCTCTTCATAGGCCAGTCACCTTAAAGTATTGCCAATTTTAAAGGTCCGTAAGCTTCCCAGGTCCACCTCTTAAAGGGCCAGTACACTTAAAATGCTGTTGTTTCGAGGGTTTGTACACAACCCTGGTAAACCTCTTAAAGGACATAATTCCCTAAATTTGTCACCTCTTCAAGGGTTTGTCCACTTCTAGGGTCTGCCTCTTAAAGGGCCAGTCCGCAAAACATGTCACATGTTCAAGTGGCTTTCCACTTCATAAGCCACATTGACATTTCCAAAGGTCTGTCCATTCCCAGGGTTGTCTCTTAGAAGGCCACCCACACACAATAATGCATCTTTAAGGACTGTCCACTTCCATGGTCATCCTCTTCATAGGCCAGTTACCTTAAAGTATTGCCAATTTTAAAGGTCCGTAAGCTTCCCAGGTCCACCTCTTAAAGGGCCAGTACACTTAAAATGCTGTTGTTTTGAGGGTTTGTACACAACCCTGGTCAACCTCTTAAAGGACATAATTCCCTAAATTTGTCACCTCTTCAAGGGTTTGTCCACTTCTAGGGTCTGCCTCTTAAAGGGCCAGTCCGCAAAACATGTCACATGTTCAAGTGGCTTTCCACTTCATAAGCCACATTGACATTTCCAAAGGTCTGTCCATTCCCAGGGTTGTCTCTTAGAAGGCCACCCACACACAATAATGCATCTTTAAGGACTGTCCACTTCCATGGTCATCCTCTTCATAGGCCAGTCACCTTAAAGTATTGCCAATTTTAAAGGTCTGTAAGCTTCCCAGGTCCACCTCTTAAAGGGCCAGTACACTTAAAATGCTGTTGTTTCGAGGGTTTGTACACAACCCTGGTCAACCTCTTAAAGGACATAATTCCCTAAATTTGTCACCTCTTCAAGGGTTTGTCCACTTCTAGGGTCTGCCTCTTAAAGGGCCAGTCCGCAAAACATGTCACATGTTCAAGTGGCTTTCCACTTCATAAGCCACATTGACATTTCCAAAGGTCTGTCCATTCCCAGGGTTGTCTCTTAGAAGGCCACCCACACACAATAATGCATCTTTAAGGACTGTCCACTTCCATGGTCATCCTCTTCATAGGCCAGTCACCTTAAAGTATTGCCAATTTTAAAGGTCTGTAAGCTTCCCAGGTCCACCTCTTAAAGGGCTAGTACACTTAAAATGCTGTTGTTTTGAGGGTTTGTACACAACCCTGGTCAACCTCTTAAAGGACATAATTCCCTAAATTTGTCACCTCTTCAAGGGTTTGTCCACTTCTAGGGTCTGCCTCTTAAAGGGCCAGTCATCAAAACATGTCACATGTTCAAGTGGCTTTCCACTTCATAAGCCACATTGACATTTCCAAAGGTCTGTCCATTCCCAGGGTTGTCTCTTAGAAGGCCACCCACACACAATAATGCATCTTTAAGGACTGTCCACTTCCATGGTCATCCTCTTCATAGGCCAGTCACCTTAAAGTATTGCCAATTTTAAAGGTCCGTAAGCTTCCCAGGTCCACCTCTTAAAGGGCCAGTACACTTAAAATGCTGTTGTTTCGAGGGTTTGTACACAACCCTGGTCAACCTCTTAAAGGACATATTTCCCTAAATTTGTCACCTCTTCAAGGGTTTGTCCATATCTAGGGTCTGCCTCTTAAAGGGCCAGTCATCAAAACATGTCACATGTTCAAGTGGATTTCCACTTCATAAGCCACATTGACATTTCCAAAGGTCTGTCCATTCCCAGGGTTGTCTCTTAGAAGGCCACCCACACACAATAATGCATCTTTAAGGACTGTCCACTTCCATGGTCATCCTCTTCATAGGCCAGTCACCTTAAAGTATTGCCAATTTTAAAGGTCCGTAAGCTTCCCAGGTCCACCTCTTAAAGGGCCAGTACACTTAAAATGCTGTTGTTTCGAGGGTTTGTACACAACCCTGGTCAACCTCTTAAAGGACATAATTCCCTAAATTTGTCACCTCTTCAAGGGTTTGTCCACTTCTAGGGTCTGCCTCTTAAAGGGCCAGTCCGCAAAACATGTCACATGTTCAAGTGGCTTTCCACTTCATAAGCCACATTGACATTTCCAAAGGTCTGTCCATTCCCAGGGTAGTCTCTTAGAAGGCCACCCACACACAATAATGCATCTTTAAGGACTGTCCACTTCCATGGTCATCCTCTTCATAGGCCAGTCACCTTAAAGTATTGCCAATTTTAAAGGTCTGTAAGCTTCCCAGGTCCACCTCTTAAAGGGCCAGTACACTTAAAATGCTGTTGTTTTGAGGGTTTGTACACAACCCTGGTCAACCTCTTAAAGGACATAATTCCCTAAATTTGTCACCTCTTCAAGGGTTTGTCCACTTCTAGGGTCTGCCTCTTAAAGGGCCAGTCATCAAAACATGTCACATGTTCAAGTGGCTTTCCACTTCATAAGCCACATTGACATTTCCAAAGGTCTGTCCATTCCCAGGGTTGTCTCTTAGAAGGCCACCCACACACAATAATGCATCTTTAAGGACTGTCCACTTCCATGGTCATCCTCTTCATAGGCCAGTCACCTTAAAGTATTGCCAATTTTAAAGGTCCGTAAGCTTCCCAGGTCCACCTCTTAAAGGGCCAGTACACTTAAAATGCTGTTGTTTCGAGGGTTTGTACACAACCCTGGTAAACCTCTTAAAGGACATAATTCCCTAAATTTGTCACCTCTTCAAGGGTTTGTCCACTTCTAGGGTCTGCCTCTTAAAGGGCCAGTCCGCAAAACATGTCACATGTTCAAGTGGCTTTCCACTTCATAAGCCACATTGACATTTCCAAAGGTCTGTCCATTCCCAGGGTTGTCTCTTAGAAGGCCACCCACACACAATAATGCATCTTTAAGGACTGTCCACTTCCATGGTCATCCTCTTCATAGGCCAGTCACCTTAAAGTATTGCCAATTTTAAAGGTCTGTAAGCTTCCCAGGTCCACCTCTTAAAGGGCCAGTACACTTAAAATACTGTTGTTTTAAGGGTTTGTACACAACCCTGGTCAACCTCTTAAAGGACATAATTCCCTAAATTTGTCACCTCTTCAAGGGTTTGTCCATATCTAGGGCCTGCCTCTTAAAGGGCCAGTCATCAAAACATGTCACATGTTCAAGTGGATTTCCACTTCATAAGCCACATTGACATTTCCAAAGGTCTGTCCATTCCCAGGGGTGTCTCTTAGAAGGCCACCCACACACAATAATGCATCTTTAAGGACTGTCCACTTCCATGGTCATCCTCTTCATAGGCCAGTCACCTTAAAGTATTGCCAATTTTAAAGGTCCGTAAGCTTCCCAGGTCCACCTCTTAAAGGGCCAGTACACTTAAAATGCTGTTGTTTTGAGGGTTTGTACACAACCCTGGTCAACCTCTTAAAGGACATAATTCCCTAAATTTGTCACCTCTTCAAGGGTGTGTCCACTTCTAGGGTCTGCCTCTTAAAGGGCCAGTCCGCAAAACATGTCACATGTTCAAGTGGCTTTCCACTTCATAAGCCACATTGACATTTCCAAAGGTCTGTCCATTCCCAGGGTTGTCTCTTAGAAGGCCACCCACACACAATAATGCATCTTTAAGGACTGTCCACTTCCATGGTCATCCTCTTCATAGGCCAGTCACCTTAAAGTATTGCCAATTTTAAAGGTCCGTAAGCTTCCCAGGTCCACCTCTTAAAGGGCCAGTACACTTAAAATGCTGTTTTTTCGAGGGTTTGTACACAACCCTGGTCAACCTCTTAAAGGACATAATTCCCTAAATTTGTCACCTCTTCAAGGGTTTGTCCACTTCTAGGGTCTGCCTCTTAAAGGGCCAGTCCGCAAAACATGTCACATGTTCAAGTGGCTTTCCACTTCATAAGCCACATTGACATTTCCAAAGGTCTGTCCATTCCCAGGGTTGTCTCTTAGAAGGCCACCCACACACAATAATGCATCTTTAAGGACTGTCCACTTCCATGGTCATCCTCTTCATAGGCCAGTCACCTTAAAGTATTGCCAATTTTAAAGGTCTGTAAGCTTCCCAGGTCCACCTCTTAAAGGGCCAGTACACTTAAAATACTGTTGTTTCAAGGGTTTGTACACAACCCTGGTCAACCTCTTAAAGGACATAATTCCCTAAATTTGTCACCTCTTCAAGGGTTTGTCCATATCTAGGGTCTGCCTCTTAAAGGGCCAGTCATCAAAACATGTCACATGTTTAAGTGGATTTCCACTTCATAAGCCACATTGACATTTCCAAAGGTCTGTCCATTCCCAGGGGTGTCTCTTAGAAGGCCACCCACACACAATAATGCATCTTTAAGGACTGTCCACTTCCATGGTCATCCTCTTCATAGGCCAGTCACCTTAAAGTATTGCCAATTTTAAAGGTCTGTAAGCTTCCCAGGTCCACCTCTTAAAGGGCCAGTACACTTAAAATACTGTTGTTTCGAGGGTTTGTACACAACCCTGGTAAACCTCTTAAAGGACATAATTCCCTAAATTTGTCACCTCTTCAAGGGTTTGTCCACTTCTAGGGCCTGCCTCTTAAAGGGCCAGTCCGCAAAACATGTCACATGTTCAAGTGGCTTTCCACTTCATAAGCCACATTGACATTTCCAAAGGTCTGTCCATTCCCAGGGTTGTCTCTTAGAAGGCCACCCACACACAATAATGCATCTTTAAGGACTGTCCACTTCCATGGTCATCCTCTTCATAGGCCAGTCACCTTAAAGTATTGCCAATTTTAAAGGTCTGTAAGCTTCCCAGGTCCACCTCTTAAAGGGCCAGTACACTTAAAATACTGTTGTTTTAAGGGTTTGTACACAACCCTGGTCAACCTCTTAAAGGACATAATTCCCTAAATTTGTCACCTCTTCAAGGGTTTGTCCATATCTAGGGCCTGCCTCTTAAAGGGCCAGTCATCAAAACATGTCACATGTTCAAGTGGATTTCCACTTCATAAGCCACATTGACATTTCCAAAGGTCTGTCCATTCCCAGGGTTGTCTCTTAGAAGGCCACCCACACACAATAATGCATCTTTAAGGACTGTCCACTTCCATGGTCATCCTCTTCATAGGCCAGTCACCTTAAAGTATTGCCAATTTTAAAGGTCCGTAAGCTTCCCAGGTCCACCTCTTAAAGGGCCAGTACACTTAAAATGCTGTTGTTTTGAGGGTTTGTACACAACCCTGGTCAACCTCTTAAAGGACATAATTCCCTAAATTTGTCACCTCTTCAAGGGTGTGTCCACTTCTAGGGTCTGCCTCTTAAAGGGCCAGTCCGCAAAACATGTCACATGTTCAAGTGGCTTTCCACTTCATAAGCCACATTGACATTTCCAAAGGTCTGTCCATTCCCAGGGTTGTCTCTTAGAAGGCCACCCACACACAATAATGCATCTTTAAGGACTGTCCACTTCCATGGTCATCCTCTTCATAGGCCAGTCACCTTAAAGTATTGCCAATTTTAAAGGTCCGTAAGCTTCCCAGGTCCACCTCTTAAAGGGCCAGTACACTTAAAATGCTGTTTTTTCGAGGGTTTGTACACAACCCTGGTCAACCTCTTAAAGGACATAATTCCCTAAATTTGTCACCTCTTCAAGGGTTTGTCCACTTCTAGGGTCTGCCTCTTAAAGGGCCAGTCCGCAAAACATGTCACATGTTCAAGTGGCTTTCCACTTCATAAGCCACATTGACATTTCCAAAGGTCTGTCCATTCCCAGGGTTGTCTCTTAGAAGGCCACCCACACACAATAATGCATCTTTAAGGACTGTCCACTTCCATGGTCATCCTCTTCATAGGCCAGTCACCTTAAAGTATTGCCAATTTTAAAGGTCTGTAAGCTTCCCAGGTCCACCTCTTAAAGGGCCAGTACACTTAAAATACTGTTGTTTCAAGGGTTTGTACACAACCCTGGTCAACCTCTTAAAGGACATAATTCCCTAAATTTGTCACCTCTTCAAGGGTTTGTCCGTATCTAGGGTCTGCCTCTTAAAGGGCCAGTCATCAAAACATGTCACATGTTTAAGTGGATTTCCACTTCATAAGCCACATTGACATTTCCAAAGGTCTGTCCATTCCCAGGGGTGTCTCTTAGAAGGCCACCCACACACAATAATGCATCTTTAAGGACTGTCCACTTCCATGGTCATCCTCTTCATAGGCCAGTCACCTTAAAGTATTGCCAATTTTAAAGGTCCGTAAGCTTCCCAGGTCCACCTCTTAAAGGGCCAGTACACTTAAAATGCTGTTGTTTTGAGGGTTTGTACACAACCCTGGTCAACCTCTTAAAGGACATAATTCCCTAAATTTGTCACCTCTTCAAGGGTGTGTCCACTTCTAGGGTCTGCCTCTTAAAGGGCCAGTCCGCAAAACATGTCACATGTTCAAGTGGCTTTCCACTTCATAAGCCACATTGACATTTCCAAAGGTCTGTCCATTCCCAGGGTTGTCTCTTAGAAGGCCACCCACACACAATAATGCATCTTTAAGGACTGTCCACTTCCATGGTCATCCTCTTCATAGGCCAGTCACCTTAAAGTATTGCCAATTTTAAAGGTCTGTAAGCTTCCCAAGTCCACCTCTTAAAGGGCCAGTACACTTAAAATACTGTTGTTTCAAGGGTTTGTACACAACCCTGGTCAACCTCTTAAAGGACATAATTCCCTAAATTTGTCACCTCTTCAAGGGTTTGTCCATATCTAGGGTCTGCCTCTTAAAGGGCCAGTCATCAAAACATGTCACATGTTCAAGTGGATTTCCACTTCATAAGCCACATTGACATTTCCAAAGGTCTGTCCATTCCCAGGGGTGTCTCTTAGAAGGCCACCCACACACAATAATGCATCTTTAAGGACTGTCCACTTCCATGGTCATCCTCTTCATAGGCCAGTCACCTTAAAGTATTGCCAATTTTAAAGGTCCGTAAGCTTCCCAGGTCCACCTCTTAAAGGGCCAGTACACTTAAAATGCTGTTTTTTCGAGGGTTTGTACACAACCCTGGTCAACCTCTTAAAGGACATAATTCCCTAAATTTGTCACCTCTTCAAGGGTTTGTCCACTTCTAGGGTCTGCCTCTTAAAGGGCCAGTCCGCAAAACATGTCACATGTTCAAGTGGCTTTCCACTTCATAAGCCACATTGACATTTCCAAAGGTCTGTCCATTCCCAGGGTTGTCTCTTAGAAGGCCACCCACACACAATAATGCATCTTTAAGGACTGTCCACTTCCATGGTCATCCTCTTCATAGGCCAGTCACCTTAAAGTATTGCCAATTTTAAAGGTCTGTAAGCTTCCCAGGTCCACCTCCTAAAGGGCCAGTACACTTAAAATACTGTTGTTTCAAGGGTTTGTACACAACCCTGGTCAACCTCTTAAAGGACATAATTCCCTAAATTTGTCACCTCTTCAAGGGTTTGTCCATATCTAGGGTCTGCCTCTTAAAGGGCCAGTCATCAAAACATGTCACATGTTTAAGTGGATTTCCACTTCATAAGCCACATTGACATTTCCAAAGGTCTGTCCATTCCCAGGGGTGTCTCTTAGAAGGCCACCCACACACAATAATGCATCTTTAAGGACTGTCCACTTCCATGGTCATCCTCTTCATAGGCCAGTCACCTTAAAGTATTGCCAATTTTAAAGGTCCGTAAGCTTCCCAGGTCCACCTCTTAAAGGGCCAGTACACTTAAAATGCTGTTGTTTTGAGGGTTTGTACACAACCCTGGTCAACCTCTTAAAGGACATAATTCCCTAAATTTGTCACCTCTTCAAGGGTGTGTCCACTTCTAGGGTCTGCCTCTTAAAGGGCCAGTCCGCAAAACATGTCACATGTTCAAGTGGCTTTCCACTTCATAAGCCACATTGACATTTCCAAAGGTCTGTCCATTCCCAGGGTTGTCTCTTAGAAGGCCACCCACACACAATAATGCATCTTTAAGGACTGTCCACTTCCATGGTCATCCTCTTCATAGGCCAGTCACCTTAAAGTATTGCCAATTTTAAAGGTCTGTAAGCTTCCCAGGTCCACCTCCTAAAGGGCCAGTACACTTAAAATACTGTTGTTTCAAGGGTTTGTACACAACCCTGGTCAACCTCTTAAAGGACATAATTCCCTAAATTTGTCACCTCTTCAAGGGTTTGTCCATATCTAGGGTCTGCCTCTTAAAGGGCCAGTCATCAAAACATGTCACATGTTTAAGTGGATTTCCACTTCATAAGCCACATTGACATTTCCAAAGGTCTGTCCATTCCCAGGGGTGTCTCTTAGAAGGCCACCCACACACAATAATGCATCTTTAAGGACTGTCCACTTCCATGGTCATCCTCTTCATAGGCCAGTCACCTTAAAGTATTGCCAATTTTAAAGGTCCGTAAGCTTCCCAGGTCCACCTCTTAAAGGGCCAGTACACTTAAAATGCTGTTGTTTTGAGGGTTTGTACACAACCCTGGTCAACCTCTTAAAGGACATAATTCCCTAAATTTGTCACCTCTTCAAGGGTGTGTCCACTTCTAGGGTCTGCCTCTTAAAGGGCCAGTCCGCAAAACATGTCACATGTTCAAGTGGCTTTCCACTTCATAAGCCACATTGACATTTCCAAAGGTCTGTCCATTCCCAGGGTTGTCTCTTAGAAGGCCACCCACACACAATAATGCATCTTTAAGGACTGTCCACTTCCATGGTCATCCTCTTCATAGGCCAGTCACCTTAAAGTATTGCCAATTTTAAAGGTCTGTAAGCTTCCCAAGTCCACCTCTTAAAGGGCCAGTACACTTAAAATACTGTTGTTTCAAGGGTTTGTACACAACCCTGGTCAACCTCTTAAAGGACATAATTCCCTAAATTTGTCACCTCTTCAAGGGTTTGTCCATATCTAGGGTCTGCCTCTTAAAGGGCCAGTCATCAAAACATGTCACATGTTCAAGTGGATTTCCACTTCATAAGCCACATTGACATTTCCAAAGGTCTGTCCATTCCCAGGGGTGTCTCTTAGAAGGCCACCCACACACAATAATGCATCTTTAAGGACTGTCCACTTCCATGGTCATCCTCTTCATAGGCCAGTCACCTTAAAGTATTGCCAATTTTAAAGGTCCGTAAGCTTCCCAGGTCCACCTCTTAAAGGGCCAGTACACTTAAAATGCTGTTTTTTCGAGGGTTTGTACACAACCCTGGTCAACCTCTTAAAGGACATAATTCCCTAAATTTGTCACCTCTTCAAGGGTTTGTCCACTTCTAGGGTCTGCCTCTTAAAGGGCCAGTCCGCAAAACATGTCACATGTTCAAGTGGCTTTCCACTTCATAAGCCACATTGACATTTCCAAAGGTCTGTCCATTCCCAGGGTTGTCTCTTAGAAGGCCACCCACACACAATAATGCATCTTTAAGGACTGTCCACTTCCATGGTCATCCTCTTCATAGGCCAGTCACCTTAAAGTATTGCCAATTTTAAAGGTCTGTAAGCTTCCCAGGTCCACCTCCTAAAGGGCCAGTACACTTAAAATACTGTTGTTTCAAGGGTTTGTACACAACCCTGGTCAACCTCTTAAAGGACATAATTCCCTAAATTTGTCACCTCTTCAAGGGTTTGTCCATATCTAGGGTCTGCCTCTTAAAGGGCCAGTCATCAAAACATGTCACATGTTTAAGTGGATTTCCACTTCATAAGCCACATTGACATTTCCAAAGGTCTGTCCATTCCCAGGGGTGTCTCTTAGAAGGCCACCCACACACAATAATGCATCTTTAAGGACTGTCCACTTCCATGGTCATCCTCTTCATAGGCCAGTCACCTTAAAGTATTGCCAATTTTAAAGGTCCGTAAGCTTCCCAGGTCCACCTCTTAAAGGGCCAGTACACTTAAAATGCTGTTGTTTTGAGGGTTTGTACACAACCCTGGTCAACCTCTTAAAGGACATAATTCCCTAAATTTGTCACCTCTTCAAGGGTGTGTCCACTTCTAGGGTCTGCCTCTTAAAGGGCCAGTCCGCAAAACATGTCACATGTTCAAGTGGCTTTCCACTTCATAAGCCACATTGACATTTCCAAAGGTCTGTCCATTCCCAGGGTTGTCTCTTAGAAGGCCACCCACACACAATAATGCATCTTTAAGGACTGTCCACTTCCATGGTCATCCTCTTCATAGGCCAGTCACCTTAAAGTATTGCCAATTTTAAAGGTCTGTAAGCTTCCCAGGTCCACCTCCTAAAGGGCCAGTACACTTAAAATACTGTTGTTTCAAGGGTTTGTACACAACCCTGGTCAACCTCTTAAAGGACATAATTCCCTAAATTTGTCACCTCTTCAAGGGTTTGTCCATATCTAGGGTCTGCCTCTTAAAGGGCCAGTCATCAAAACATGTCACATGTTTAAGTGGATTTCCACTTCATAAGCCACATTGACATTTCCAAAGGTCTGTCCATTCCCAGGGGTGTCTCTTAGAAGGCCACCCACACACAATAATGCATCTTTAAGGACTGTCCACTTCCATGGTCATCCTCTTCATAGGCCAGTCACCTTAAAGTATTGCCAATTTTAAAGGTCCGTAAGCTTCCCAGGTCCACCTCTTAAAGGGCCAGTACACTTAAAATGCTGTTGTTTTGAGGGTTTGTACACAACCCTGGTCAACCTCTTAAAGGACATAATTCCCTAAATTTGTCACCTCTTCAAGGGTGTGTCCACTTCTAGGGTCTGCCTCTTAAAGGGCCAGTCCGCAAAACATGTCACATGTTCAAGTGGCTTTCCACTTCATAAGCCACATTGACATTTCCAAAGGTCTGTCCATTCCCAGGGTTGTCTCTTAGAAGGCCACCCACACACAATAATGCATCTTTAAGGACTGTCCACTTCCATGGTCATCCTCTTCATAGGCCAGTCACCTTAAAGTATTGCCAATTTTAAAGGTCTGTAAGCTTCCCAGGTCCACCTCTTAAAGGGCCAGTACACTTAAAATACTGTTGTTTCAAGGGTTTGTACACAACCCTGGTCAACCTCTTAAAGGACATAATTCCCTAAATTTGTCACCTCTTCAAGGGTTTGTCCATATCTAGGGTCTGCCTCTTAAAGGGCCAGTCATCAAAACATGTCACATGTTCAAGTGGATTTCCACTTCATAAGCCACATTGACATTTCCAAAGGTCTGTCCATTCCCAGGGGTGTCTCTTAGAAGGCCACCCACACACAATAATGCATCTTTAAGGACTGTCCACTTCCATGGTCATCCTCTTCATAGGCCAGTCACCTTAAAGTATTGCCAATTTTAAAGGTCCGTAAGCTTCCCAGGTCCACCTCTTAAAGGGCCAGTACACTTAAAATGCTGTTGTTTTGAGGGTTTGTACACAACCCTGGTCAACCTCTTAAAGGACATAATTCCCTAAATTTGTCACCTCTTCAAGGGTGTGTCCACTTCTAGGGTCTGCCTCTTAAAGGGCCAGTCCGCAAAACATGTCACATGTTCAAGTGGCTTTCCACTTCATAAGCCACATTGACATTTCCAAAGGTCTGTCCATTCCCAGGGTTGTCTCTTAGAAGGCCACCCACACACAATAATGCATCTTTAAGGACTGTCCACTTCCATGGTCATCCTCTTCATAGGCCAGTCACCTTAAAGTATTGCCAATTTTAAAGGTCTGTAAGCTTCCCAGGTCCACCTCTTAAAGGGCCCGTACACTTAAAATACTGTTGTTTCAAGGGTTTGTACACAACCCTGGTCAACCTCTTAAAGGACATAATTCCCTAAATTTGTCACCTCTTCAAGGGTTTGTCCATATCTAGGGTCTGCCTCTTAAAGGGCCAGTCATCAAAACATGTCACATGTTCAAGTGGATTTCCACTTCATAAGCCACATTGACATTTCCAAAGGTCTGTCCATTCCCAGGGGTGTCTCTTAGAAGGCCACCCACACACAATAATGCATCTTTAAGGACTGTCCACTTCCATGGTCATCCTCTTCATAGGCCAGTCACCTTAAAGTATTGCCAATTTTAAAGGTCCGTAAGCTTCCCAGGTCCACCTCTTAAAGGGCCAGTACACTTAAAATGCTGTTGTTTTGAGGGTTTGTACACAACCCTGGTCAACCTCTTAAAGGACATAATTCCCTAAATTTGTCACCTCTTCAAGGGTGTGTCCACTTCTAGGGTCTGCCTCTTAAAGGGCCAGTCCGCAAAACATGTCACATGTTCAAGTGGCTTTCCACTTCATAAGCCACATTGACATTTCCAAAGGTCTGTCCATTCCCAGGGTTGTCTCTTAGAAGGCCACCCACACACAATAATGCATCTTTAAGGACTGTCCACTTCCATGGTCATCCTCTTCATAGGCCAGTCACCTTAAAGTATTGCCAATTTTAAAGGTCCGTAAGCTTCCCAGGTCCACCTCTTAAAGGGCCAGTACACTTAAAATGCTGTTTTTTCGAGGGTTTGTACACAACCCTGGTCAACCTCTTAAAGGACATAATTCCCTAAATTTGTCACCTCTTCAAGGGTTTGTCCACTTCTAGGGTCTGCCTCTTAAAGGGCCAGTCCGCAAAACATGTCACATGTTCAAGTGGCTTTCCACTTCATAAGCCACATTGACATTTCCAAAGGTCTGTCCATTCCCAGGGTTGTCTCTTAGAAGGCCACCCACACACAATAATGCATCTTTAAGGACTGTCCACTTCCATGGTCATCCTCTTCATAGGCCAGTCACCTTAAAGTATTGCCAATTTTAAAGGTCTGTAAGCTTCCCAGGTCCACCTCTTAAAGGGCCAGTACACTTAAAATACTGTTGTTTCAAGGGTTTGTACACAACCCTGGTCAACCTCTTAAAGGACATAATTCCCTAAATTTGTCACCTCTTCAAGGGTTTGTCCATATCTAGGGTCTGCCTCTTAAAGGGCCAGTCATCAAAACATGTCACATGTTTAAGTGGATTTCCACTTCATAAGCCACATTGACATTTCCAAAGGTCTGTCCATTCCCAGGGGTGTCTCTTAGAAGGCCACCCACACACAATAATGCATCTTTAAGGACTGTCCACTTCCATGGTCATCCTCTTCATAGGCCAGTCACCTTAAAGTATTGCCAATTTTAAAGGTCCGTAAGCTTCCCAGGTCCACCTCTTAAAGGGCCAGTACACTTAAAATGCTGTTGTTTTGAGGGTTTGTACACAACCCTGGTCAACCTCTTAAAGGACATAATTCCCTAAATTTGTCACCTCTTCAAGGGTGTGTCCACTTCTAGGGTCTGCCTCTTAAAGGGCCAGTCCGCAAAACATGTCACATGTTCAAGTGGCTTTCCACTTCATAAGCCACATTGACATTTCCAAAGGTCTGTCCATTCCCAGGGTAGTCTCTTAGAAGGCCACCCACACACAATAATGCATCTTTAAGGACTGTCCACTTCCATGGTCATCCTCTTCATAGGCCAGTCACCTTAAAGTATTGCCAATTTTAAAGGTCTGTAAGCTTCCCAGGTCCACCTCTTAAAGGGCCAGTACACTTAAAATACTGTTGTTTCAAGGGTTTGTACACAACCCTGGTCAACCTCTTAAAGGACATAATTCCCTAAATTTGTCACCTCTTCAAGGGTTTGTCCATATCTAGGGTCTGCCTCTTAAAGGGCCAGTCATCAAAACATGTCACATGTTCAAGTGGATTTCCACTTCATAAGCCACATTGACATTTCCAAAGGTCTGTCCATTCCCAGGGGTGTCTCTTAGAAGGCCACCCACACACAATAATGCATCTTTAAGGACTGTCCACTTCCATGGTCATCCTCTTCATAGGCCAGTCACCTTAAAGTATTGCCAATTTTAAAGGTCCGTAAGCTTCCCAGGTCCACCTCTTAAAGGGCCAGTACACTTAAAATGCTGTTGTTTCGAGGGTTTGTACACAACCCTGGTCAACCTCTTAAAGGACATAATTCCCTAAATTTGTCACCTCTTCAAGGGTGTGTCCACTTCTAGGGTCTGCCTCTTAAAGGGCCAGTCCGCAAAACATGTCACATGTTCAAGTGGCTTTCCACTTCATAAGCCACATTGACATTTCCAAAGGTCTGTCCATTCCCAGGGTTGTCTCTTAGAAGGCCACCCACACACAATAATGCATCTTTAAGGACTGTCCACTTCCATGGTCATCCTCTTCATAGGCCAGTCACCTTAAAGTATTGCCAATTTTAAAGGTCTGTAAGCTTCCCAGGTCCACCTCTTAAAGGGCCAGTACACTTAAAATACTGTTGTTTTAAGGGTTTGTACACAACCCTGGTCAACCTCTTAAAGGACATAATTCCCTAAATTTGTCACCTCTTCAAGGGTTTGTCCATATCTAGGGTCAGCCTCTTAAAGGGCCAGTCATCAAAAGATGTCACATGTTCAAGTGGATTTCCACTTCATAAGCCACATTGACATTTCCAAAGGTCTGTCCATTCCCAGGGGTGTCTCTTAGAAGGCCACCCACACACAATAATGCATCTTTAAGGACTGTCCACTTCCATGGTCATCCTCTTCATAGGCCAGTCACCTTAAAGTATTGCCAATTTTAAAGGTCCGTAAGCTTCCCAGGTCCACCTCTTAAAGGGCCAGTACACTTAAAATGCTGTTTTTTCGAGGGTTTGTACACAACCCTGGTCAACCTCTTAAAGGACATAATTCCCTAAATTTGTCACCTCTTCAAGGGTTTGTCCACTTCTAGGGTCTGCCTCTTAAAGGGCCAGTCCGCAAAACATGTCACATGTTCAAGTGGCTTTCCACTTCATAAGCCACATTGACATTTCCAAAGGTCTGTCCATTCCCAGGGTTGTCTCTTAGAAGGCCACCCACACACAATAATGCATCTTTAAGGACTGTCCACTTCCATGGTCATCCTCTTCATAGGCCAGTCACCTTAAAGTATTGCCAATTTTAAAGGTCTGTAAGCTTCCCAGGTCCACCTCCTAAAGGGCCAGTACACTTAAAATACTGTTGTTTCAAGGGTTTGTACACAACCCTGGTCAACCTCTTAAAGGACATAATTCCCTAAATTTGTCACCTCTTCAAGGGTTTGTCCATATCTAGGGTCTGCCTCTTAAAGGGCCAGTCATCAAAACATGTCACATGTTTAAGTGGATTTCCACTTCATAAGCCACATTGACATTTCCAAAGGTCTGTCCATTCCCAGGGGTGTCTCTTAGAAGGCCACCCACACACAATAATGCATCTTTAAGGACTGTCCACTTCCATGGTCATCCTCTTCATAGGCCAGTCACCTTAAAGTATTGCCAATTTTAAAGGTCCGTAAGCTTCCCAGGTCCACCTCTTAAAGGGCCAGTACACTTAAAATGCTGTTGTTTTGAGGGTTTGTACACAACCCTGGTCAACCTCTTAAAGGACATAATTCCCTAAATTTGTCACCTCTTCAAGGGTGTGTCCACTTCTAGGGTCTGCCTCTTAAAGGGCCAGTCCGCAAAACATGTCACATGTTCAAGTGGCTTTCCACTTCATAAGCCACATTGACATTTCCAAAGGTCTGTCCATTCCCAGGGTTGTCTCTTAGAAGGCCACCCACACACAATAATGCATCTTTAAGGACTGTCCACTTCCATGGTCATCCTCTTCATAGGCCAGTCACCTTAAAGTATTGCCAATTTTAAAGGTCTGTAAGCTTCCCAGGTCCACCTCTTAAAGGGCCAGTACACTTAAAATACTGTTGTTTCAAGGGTTTGTACACAACCCTGGTCAACCTCTTAAAGGACATAATTCCCTAAATTTGTCACCTCTTCAAGGGTTTGTCCATATCTAGGGTCTGCCTCTTAAAGGGCCAGTCATCAAAACATGTCACATGTTCAAGTGGATTTCCACTTCATAAGCCACATTGACATTTCCAAAGGTCTGTCCATTCCCAGGGGTGTCTCTTAGAAGGCCACCCACACACAATAATGCATCTTTAAGGACTGTCCACTTCCATGGTCATCCTCTTCATAGGCCAGTCACCTTAAAGTATTGCCAATTTTAAAGGTCCGTAAGCTTCCCAGGTCCACCTCTTAAAGGGCCAGTACACTTAAAATGCTGTTGTTTTGAGGGTTTGTACACAACCCTGGTCAACCTCTTAAAGGACATAATTCCCTAAATTTGTCACCTCTTCAAGGGTGTGTCCACTTCTAGGGTCTGCCTCTTAAAGGGCCAGTCCGCAAAACATGTCACATGTTCAAGTGGCTTTCCACTTCATAAGCCACATTGACATTTCCAAAGGTCTGTCCATTCCCAGGGTTGTCTCTTAGAAGGCCACCCACACACAATAATGCATCTTTAAGGACTGTCCACTTCCATGGTCATCCTCTTCATAGGCCAGTCACCTTAAAGTATTGCCAATTTTAAAGGTCTGTAAGCTTCCCAGGTCCACCTCTTAAAGGGCCCGTACACTTAAAATACTGTTGTTTCAAGGGTTTGTACACAACCCTGGTCAACCTCTTAAAGGACATAATTCCCTAAATTTGTCACCTCTTCAAGGGTTTGTCCATATCTAGGGTCTGCCTCTTAAAGGGCCAGTCATCAAAACATGTCACATGTTCAAGTGGATTTCCACTTCATAAGCCACATTGACATTTCCAAAGGTCTGTCCATTCCCAGGGGTGTCTCTTAGAAGGCCACCCACACACAATAATGCATCTTTAAGGACTGTCCACTTCCATGGTCATCCTCTTCATAGGCCAGTCACCTTAAAGTATTGCCAATTTTAAAGGTCCGTAAGCTTCCCAGGTCCACCTCTTAAAGGGCCAGTACACTTAAAATGCTGTTGTTTTGAGGGTTTGTACACAACCCTGGTCAACCTCTTAAAGGACATAATTCCCTAAATTTGTCACCTCTTCAAGGGTGTGTCCACTTCTAGGGTCTGCCTCTTAAAGGGCCAGTCCGCAAAACATGTCACATGTTCAAGTGGCTTTCCACTTCATAAGCCACATTGACATTTCCAAAGGTCTGTCCATTCCCAGGGTTGTCTCTTAGAAGGCCACCCACACACAATAATGCATCTTTAAGGACTGTCCACTTCCATGGTCATCCTCTTCATAGGCCAGTCACCTTAAAGTATTGCCAATTTTAAAGGTCCGTAAGCTTCCCAGGTCCACTTCTTAAAGGGCCAGTACACTTAAAATGCTGTTTTTTCGAGGGTTTGTACACAACCCTGGTCAACCTCTTAAAGGACATAATTCCCTAAATTTGTCACCTCTTCAAGGGTTTGTCCACTTCTAGGGTCTGCCTCTTAAAGGGCCAGTCCGCAAAACATGTCACATGTTCAAGTGGCTTTCCACTTCATAAGCCACATTGACATTTCCAAAGGTCTGTCCATTCCCAGGGTTGTCTCTTAGAAGGCCACCCACACACAATAATGCATCTTTAAGGACTGTCCACTTCCATGGTCATCCTCTTCATAGCCCAGTCACCTTAAAGTATTGCCAATTTTAAAGGTCTGTAAGCTTCCCAGGTCCACCTCTTAAAGGGCCAGTACACTTAAAATACTGTTGTTTCAAGGGTTTGTACACAACCCTGGTCAACCTCTTAAAGGACATAATTCCCTAAATTTGTCACCTCTTCAAGGGTTTGTCCATATCTAGGGTCTGCCTCTTAAAGGGCCAGTCATCAAAACATGTCACATGTTCAAGTGGATTTCCACTTCATAAGCCACATTGACATTTCCAAAGGTCTGTCCATTCCCAGGGGTGTCTCTTAGAAGGCCACCCACACACAATAATGCATCTTTAAGGACTGTCCACTTCCATGGTCATCCTCTTCATAGGCCAGTCACCTTAAAGTATTGCCAATTTTAAAGGTCTGTAAGCTTCCCAGGTCCACCTCCTAAAGGGCCAGTACACTTAAAATACTGTTGTTTCAAGGGTTTGTACACAACCCTGGTCAACCTCTTAAAGGACATAATTCCCTAAATTTGTCACCTCTTCAAGGGTTTGTCCATATCTAGGGTCTGCCTCTTAAAGGGCCAGTCATCAAAACATGTCACATGTTTAAGTGGATTTCCACTTCATAAGCCACATTGACATTTCCAAAGGTCTGTCCATTCCCAGGGGTGTCTCTTAGAAGGCCACCCACACACAATAATGCATCTTTAAGGACTGTCCACTTCCATGGTCATCCTCTTCATAGGCCAGTCACCTTAAAGTATTGCCAATTTTAAAGGTCCGTAAGCTTCCCAGGTCCACCTCTTAAAGGGCCAGTACACTTAAAATGCTGTTGTTTTGAGGGTTTGTACACAACCCTGGTCAACCTCTTAAAGGACATAATTCCCTAAATTTGTCACCTCTTCAAGGGTGTGTCCACTTCTAGGGTCTGCCTCTTAAAGGGCCAGTCCGCAAAACATGTCACATGTTCAAGTGGCTTTCCACTTCATAAGCCACATTGACATTTCCAAAGGTCTGTCCATTCCCAGGGTTGTCTCTTAGAAGGCCACCCACACACAATAATGCATCTTTAAGGACTGTCCACTTCCATGGTCATCCTCTTCATAGGCCAGTCACCTTAAAGTATTGCCAATTTTAAAGGTCTGTAAGCTTCCCAGGTCCACCTCTTAAAGGGCCAGTACACTTAAAATACTGTTGTTTCAAGGGTTTGTACACAACCCTGGTCAACCTCTTAAAGGACATAATTCCCTAAATTTGTCACCTCTTCAAGGGTTTGTCCATATCTAGGGTCTGCCTCTTAAAGGGCCAGTCATCAAAACATGTCACATGTTCAAGTGGATTTCCACTTCATAAGCCACATTGACATTTCCAAAGGTCTGTCCATTCCCAGGGGTGTCTCTTAGAAGGCCACCCACACACAATAATGCATCTTTAAGGACTGTCCACTTCCATGGTCATCCTCTTCATAGGCCAGTCACCTTAAAGTATTGCCAATTTTAAAGGTCCGTAAGCTTCCCAGGTCCACCTCTTAAAGGGCCAGTACACTTAAAATGCTGTTGTTTTGAGGGTTTGTACACAACCCTGGTCAACCTCTTAAAGGACATAATTCCCTAAATTTGTCACCTCTTCAAGGGTGTGTCCACTTCTAGGGTCTGCCTCTTAAAGGGCCAGTCCGCAAAACATGTCACATGTTCAAGTGGCTTTCCACTTCATAAGCCACATTGACATTTCCAAAGGTCTGTCCATTCCCAGGGTTGTCTCTTAGAAGGCCACCCACACACAATAATGCATCTTTAAGGACTGTCCACTTCCATGGTCATCCTCTTCATAGGCCAGTCACCTTAAAGTATTGCCAATTTTAAAGGTCTGTAAGCTTCCCAGGTCCACCTCTTAAAGGGCCCGTACACTTAAAATACTGTTGTTTCAAGGGTTTGTACACAACCCTGGTCAACCTCTTAAAGGACATAATTCCCTAAATTTGTCACCTCTTCAAGGGTTTGTCCATATCTAGGGTCTGCCTCTTAAAGGGCCAGTCATCAAAACATGTCACATGTTCAAGTGGATTTCCACTTCATAAGCCACATTGACATTTCCAAAGGTCTGTCCATTCCCAGGGGTGTCTCTTAGAAGGCCACCCACACACAATAATGCATCTTTAAGGACTGTCCACTTCCATGGTCATCCTCTTCATAGGCCAGTCACCTTAAAGTATTGCCAATTTTAAAGGTCCGTAAGCTTCCCAGGTCCACCTCTTAAAGGGCCAGTACACTTAAAATGCTGTTGTTTTGAGGGTTTGTACACAACCCTGGTCAACCTCTTAAAGGACATAATTCCCTAAATTTGTCACCTCTTCAAGGGTGTGTCCACTTCTAGGGTCTGCCTCTTAAAGGGCCAGTCCGCAAAACATGTCACATGTTCAAGTGGCTTTCCACTTCATAAGCCACATTGACATTTCCAAAGGTCTGTCCATTCCCAGGGTTGTCTCTTAGAAGGCCACCCACACACAATAATGCATCTTTAAGGACTGTCCACTTCCATGGTCATCCTCTTCATAGGCCAGTCACCTTAAAGTATTGCCAATTTTAAAGGTCCGTAAGCTTCCCAGGTCCACCTCTTAAAGGGCCAGTACACTTAAAATGCTGTTTTTTCGAGGGTTTGTACACAACCCTGGTCAACCTCTTAAAGGACATAATTCCCTAAATTTGTCACCTCTTCAAGGGTTTGTCCACTTCTAGGGTCTGCCTCTTAAAGGGCCAGTCCGCAAAACATGTCACATGTTCAAGTGGCTTTCCACTTCATAAGCCACATTGACATTTCCAAAGGTCTGTCCATTCCCAGGGTTGTCTCTTAGAAGGCCACCCACACACAATAATGCATCTTTAAGGACTGTCCACTTCCATGGTCATCCTCTTCATAGGCCAGTCACCTTAAAGTATTGCCAATTTTAAAGGTCTGTAAGCTTCCCAGGTCCACCTCTTAAAGGGCCAGTACACTTAAAATACTGTTGTTTCAAGGGTTTGTACACAACCCTGGTCAACCTCTTAAAGGACATAATTCCCTAAATTTGTCACCTCTTCAAGGGTTTGTCCATATCTAGGGTCTGCCTCTTAAAGGGCCAGTCATCAAAACATGTCACATGTTTAAGTGGATTTCCACTTCATAAGCCACATTGACATTTCCAAAGGTCTGTCCATTCCCAGGGGTGTCTCTTAGAAGGCCACCCACACACAATAATGCATCTTTAAGGACTGTCCACTTCCATGGTCATCCTCTTCATAGGCCAGTCACCTTAAAGTATTGCCAATTTTAAAGGTCCGTAAGCTTCCCAGGTCCACCTCTTAAAGGGCCAGTACACTTAAAATGCTGTTGTTTTGAGGGTTTGTACACAACCCTGGTCAACCTCTTAAAGGACATAATTCCCTAAATTTGTCACCTCTTCAAGGGTGTGTCCACTTCTAGGGTCTGCCTCTTAAAGGGCCAGTCCGCAAAACATGTCACATGTTCAAGTGGCTTTCCACTTCATAAGCCACATTGACATTTCCAAAGGTCTGTCCATTCCCAGGGTAGTCTCTTAGAAGGCCACCCACACACAATAATGCATCTTTAAGGACTGTCCACTTCCATGGTCATCCTCTTCATAGGCCAGTCACCTTAAAGTATTGCCAATTTTAAAGGTCTGTAAGCTTCCCAGGTCCACCTCTTAAAGGGCCAGTACACTTAAAATACTGTTGTTTCAAGGGTTTGTACACAACCCTGGTCAACCTCTTAAAGGACATAATTCCCTAAATTTGTCACCTCTTCAAGGGTTTGTCCATATCTAGGGTCTGCCTCTTAAAGGGCCAGTCATCAAAACATGTCACATGTTCAAGTGGATTTCCACTTCATAAGCCACATTGACATTTCCAAAGGTCTGTCCATTCCCAGGGGTGTCTCTTAGAAGGCCACCCACACACAATAATGCATCTTTAAGGACTGTCCACTTCCATGGTCATCCTCTTCATAGGCCAGTCACCTTAAAGTATTGCCAATTTTAAAGGTCCGTAAGCTTCCCAGGTCCACCTCTTAAAGGGCCAGTACACTTAAAATGCTGTTGTTTCGAGGGTTTGTACACAACCCTGGTCAACCTCTTAAAGGACATAATTCCCTAAATTTGTCACCTCTTCAAGGGTGTGTCCACTTCTAGGGTCTGCCTCTTAAAGGGCCAGTCCGCAAAACATGTCACATGTTCAAGTGGCTTTCCACTTCATAAGCCACATTGACATTTCCAAAGGTCTGTCCATTCCCAGGGTTGTCTCTTAGAAGGCCACCCACACACAATAATGCATCTTTAAGGACTGTCCACTTCCATGGTCATCCTCTTCATAGGCCAGTCACCTTAAAGTATTGCCAATTTTAAAGGTCTGTAAGCTTCCCAGGTCCACCTCTTAAAGGGCCAGTACACTTAAAATACTGTTGTTTTAAGGGTTTGTACACAACCCTGGTCAACCTCTTAAAGGACATAATTCCCTAAATTTGTCACCTCTTCAAGGGTTTGTCCATATCTAGGGTCAGCCTCTTAAAGGGCCAGTCATCAAAAGATGTCACATGTTCAAGTGGATTTCCACTTCATAAGCCACATTGACATTTCCAAAGGTCTGTCCATTCCCAGGGGTGTCTCTTAGAAGGCCACCCACACACAATAATGCATCTTTAAGGACTGTCCACTTCCATGGTCATCCTCTTCATAGGCCAGTCACCTTAAAGTATTGCCAATTTTAAAGGTCCGTAAGCTTCCCAGGTCCACCTCTTAAAGGGCCAGTACACTTAAAATGCTGTTTTTTCGAGGGTTTGTACACAACCCTGGTCAACCTCTTAAAGGACATAATTCCCTAAATTTGTCACCTCTTCAAGGGTTTGTCCACTTCTAGGGTCTGCCTCTTAAAGGGCCAGTCCGCAAAACATGTCACATGTTCAAGTGGCTTTCCACTTCATAAGCCACATTGACATTTCCAAAGGTCTGTCCATTCCCAGGGTTGTCTCTTAGAAGGCCACCCACACACAATAATGCATCTTTAAGGACTGTCCACTTCCATGGTCATCCTCTTCATAGGCCAGTCACCTTAAAGTATTGCCAATTTTAAAGGTCTGTAAGCTTCCCAGGTCCACCTCCTAAAGGGCCAGTACACTTAAAATACTGTTGTTTCAAGGGTTTGTACACAACCCTGGTCAACCTCTTAAAGGACATAATTCCCTAAATTTGTCACCTCTTCAAGGGTTTGTCCATATCTAGGGTCTGCCTCTTAAAGGGCCAGTCATCAAAACATGTCACATGTTTAAGTGGATTTCCACTTCATAAGCCACATTGACATTTCCAAAGGTCTGTCCATTCCCAGGGGTGTCTCTTAGAAGGCCACCCACACACAATAATGCATCTTTAAGGACTGTCCACTTCCATGGTCATCCTCTTCATAGGCCAGTCACCTTAAAGTATTGCCAATTTTAAAGGTCCGTAAGCTTCCCAGGTCCACCTCTTAAAGGGCCAGTACACTTAAAATGCTGTTGTTTTGAGGGTTTGTACACAACCCTGGTCAACCTCTTAAAGGACATAATTCCCTAAATTTGTCACCTCTTCAAGGGTGTGTCCACTTCTAGGGTCTGCCTCTTAAAGGGCCAGTCCGCAAAACATGTCACATGTTCAAGTGGCTTTCCACTTCATAAGCCACATTGACATTTCCAAAGGTCTGTCCATTCCCAGGGTTGTCTCTTAGAAGGCCACCCACACACAATAATGCATCTTTAAGGACTGTCCACTTCCATGGTCATCCTCTTCATAGGCCAGTCACCTTAAAGTATTGCCAATTTTAAAGGTCTGTAAGCTTCCCAGGTCCACCTCTTAAAGGGCCAGTACACTTAAAATACTGTTGTTTCAAGGGTTTGTACACAACCCTGGTCAACCTCTTAAAGGACATAATTCCCTAAATTTGTCACCTCTTCAAGGGTTTGTCCATATCTAGGGTCTGCCTCTTAAAGGGCCAGTCATCAAAACATGTCACATGTTCAAGTGGATTTCCACTTCATAAGCCACATTGACATTTCCAAAGGTCTGTCCATTCCCAGGGGTGTCTCTTAGAAGGCCACCCACACACAATAATGCATCTTTAAGGACTGTCCACTTCCATGGTCATCCTCTTCATAGGCCAGTCACCTTAAAGTATTGCCAATTTTAAAGGTCCGTAAGCTTCCCAGGTCCACCTCTTAAAGGGCCAGTACACTTAAAATGCTGTTGTTTTGAGGGTTTGTACACAACCCTGGTCAACCTCTTAAAGGACATAATTCCCTAAATTTGTCACCTCTTCAAGGGTGTGTCCACTTCTAGGGTCTGCCTCTTAAAGGGCCAGTCCGCAAAACATGTCACATGTTCAAGTGGCTTTCCACTTCATAAGCCACATTGACATTTCCAAAGGTCTGTCCATTCCCAGGGTTGTCTCTTAGAAGGCCACCCACACACAATAATGCATCTTTAAGGACTGTCCACTTCCATGGTCATCCTCTTCATAGGCCAGTCACCTTAAAGTATTGCCAATTTTAAAGGTCTGTAAGCTTCCCAGGTCCACCTCTTAAAGGGCCCGTACACTTAAAATACTGTTGTTTCAAGGGTTTGTACACAACCCTGGTCAACCTCTTAAAGGACATAATTCCCTAAATTTGTCACCTCTTCAAGGGTTTGTCCATATCTAGGGTCTGCCTCTTAAAGGGCCAGTCATCAAAACATGTCACATGTTCAAGTGGATTTCCACTTCATAAGCCACATTGACATTTCCAAAGGTCTGTCCATTCCCAGGGGTGTCTCTTAGAAGGCCACCCACACACAATAATGCATCTTTAAGGACTGTCCACTTCCATGGTCATCCTCTTCATAGGCCAGTCACCTTAAAGTATTGCCAATTTTAAAGGTCCGTAAGCTTCCCAGGTCCACCTCTTAAAGGGCCAGTACACTTAAAATGCTGTTGTTTTGAGGGTTTGTACACAACCCTGGTCAACCTCTTAAAGGACATAATTCCCTAAATTTGTCACCTCTTCAAGGGTGTGTCCACTTCTAGGGTCTGCCTCTTAAAGGGCCAGTCCGCAAAACATGTCACATGTTCAAGTGGCTTTCCACTTCATAAGCCACATTGACATTTCCAAAGGTCTGTCCATTCCCAGGGTTGTCTCTTAGAAGGCCACCCACACACAATAATGCATCTTTAAGGACTGTCCACTTCCATGGTCATCCTCTTCATAGGCCAGTCACCTTAAAGTATTGCCAATTTTAAAGGTCCGTAAGCTTCCCAGGTCCACTTCTTAAAGGGCCAGTACACTTAAAATGCTGTTTTTTCGAGGGTTTGTACACAACCCTGGTCAACCTCTTAAAGGACATAATTCCCTAAATTTGTCACCTCTTCAAGGGTTTGTCCACTTCTAGGGTCTGCCTCTTAAAGGGCCAGTCCGCAAAACATGTCACATGTTCAAGTGGCTTTCCACTTCATAAGCCACATTGACATTTCCAAAGGTCTGTCCATTCCCAGGGTTGTCTCTTAGAAGGCCACCCACACACAATAATGCATCTTTAAGGACTGTCCACTTCCATGGTCATCCTCTTCATAGCCCAGTCACCTTAAAGTATTGCCAATTTTAAAGGTCTGTAAGCTTCCCAGGTCCACCTCTTAAAGGGCCAGTACACTTAAAATACTGTTGTTTCAAGGGTTTGTACACAACCCTGGTCAACCTCTTAAAGGACATAATTCCCTAAATTTGTCACCTCTTCAAGGGTTTGTCCACTTCTAGGGTCTGCCTCTTAAAGGGCCAGTCCGCAAAACATGTCACATGTTCAAGTGGCTTTCCACTTCATAAGCCACATTGACATTTCCAAAGGTCTGTCCATTCCCAGGGTTGTCTCTTAGAAGGCCACCCACACACAATAATGCATCTTTAAGGACTGTCCACTTCCATGGTCATCCTCTTCATAGGCCAGTCACCTTAAAGTATTGCCAATTTTAAAGGTCCGTAAGCTTCCCAGGTCCACCTCTTAAAGGGCCAGTACACTTAAAATGCTGTTGTTTTGAGGGTTTGTACACAACCCTGGTCAACCTCTTAAAGGACATAATTCCCTAAATTTGTCACCTCTTCAAGGGTGTGTCCACTTCTAGGGTCTGCCTCTTAAAGGGCCAGTCCGCAAAACATGTCACATGTTCAAGTGGCTTTCCACTTCATAAGCCACATTGACATTTCCAAAGGTCTGTCCATTCCCAGGGTTGTCTCTTAGAAGGCCACCCACACACAATAATGCATCTTTAAGGACTGTCCACTTCCATGGTCATCCTCTTCATAGGCCAGTCACCTTAAAGTATTGCCAATTTTAAAGGTCTGTAAGCTTCCCAGGTCCACCTCCTAAAGGGCCAGTACACTTAAAATACTGTTGTTTCAAGGGTTTGTACACAACCCTGGTCAACCTCTTAAAGGACATAATTCCCTAAATTTGTCACCTCTTCAAGGGTTTGTCCATATCTAGGGTCTGCCTCTTAAAGGGCCAGTCATCAAAACATGTCACATGTTCAAGTGGATTTCCACTTCATAAGCCACATTGACATTTCCAAAGGTCTGTCCATTCCCAGGGGTGTCTCTTAGAAGGCCACCCACACACAATAATGCATCTTTAAGGACTGTCCACTTCCATGGTCATCCTCTTCATAGGCCAGTCACCTTAAAGTATTGCCAATTTTAAAGGTCCGTAAGCTTCCCAGGTCCACCTCTTAAAGGGCCAGTACACTTAAAATGCTGTTGTTTTGAGGGTTTGTACACAACCCTGGTCAACCTCTTAAAGGACATAATTCCCTAAATTTGTCACCTCTTCAAGGGTGTGTCCACTTCTAGGGTCTGCCTCTTAAAGGGCCAGTCCGCAAAACATGTCACATGTTCAAGTGGCTTTCCACTTCATAAGCCACATTGACATTTCCAAAGGTCTGTCCATTCCCAGGGTTGTCTCTTAGAAGGCCACCCACACACAATAATGCATCTTTAAGGACTGTCCACTTCCATGGTCATCCTCTTCATAGGCCAGTCACCTTAAAGTATTGCCAATTTTAAAGGTCTGTAAGCTTCCCAGGTCCACCTCTTAAAGGGCCAGTACACTTAAAATACTGTTGTTTCAAGGGTTTGTACACAACCCTGGTCAACCTCTTAAAGGACATAATTCCCTAAATTTGTCACCTCTTCAAGGGTTTGTCCATATCTAGGGTCTGCCTCTTAAAGGGCCAGTCATCAAAACATGTCACATGTTCAAGTGGATTTCCACTTCATAAGCCACATTGACATTTCCAAAGGTCTGTCCATTCCCAGGGGTGTCTCTTAGAAGGCCACCCACACACAATAATGCATCTTTAAAGACTGTCCACTTCCATGGTCATCCTCTTCATAGGCCAGTCACCTTAAAGTATTGCCAATTTTAAAGGTCCGTAAGCTTCCCAGGTCCACCTCTTAAAGGGCCAGTACACTTAAAATGCTGTTGTTTTGAGGGTTTGTACACAACCCTGGTCAACCTCTTAAAGGACATAATTCCCTAAATTTGTCACCTCTTCAAGGGTGTGTCCACTTCTAGGGTCTGCCTCTTAAAGGGCCAGTCCGCAAAACATGTCACATGTTCAAGTGGCTTTCCACTTCATAAGCCACATTGACATTTCCAAAGGTCTGTCCATTCCCAGGGTTGTCTCTTAGAAGGCCACCCACACACAATAATGCATCTTTAAGGACTGTCCACTTCCATGGTCATCCTCTTCATAGGCCAGTCACCTTAAAGTATTGCCAATTTTAAAGGTCCGTAAGCTTCCCAGGTCCACCTCTTAAAGGGCCAGTACACTTAAAATGCTGTTTTTTCGAGGGTTTGTACACAACCCTGGTCAACCTCTTAAAGGACATAATTCCCTAAATTTGTCACCTCTTCAAGGGTTTGTCCACTTCTAGGGTCTGCCTCTTAAAGGGCCAGTCCGCAAAACATGTCACATGTTCAAGTGGCTTTCCACTTCATAAGCCACATTGACATTTCCAAAGGTCTGTCCATTCCCAGGGTTGTCTCTTAGAAGGCCACCCACACACAATAATGCATCTTTAAGGACTGTCCACTTCCATGGTCATCCTCTTCATAGGCCAGTCACCTTAAAGTATTGCCAATTTTAAAGGTCTGTAAGCTTCCCAGGTCCACCTCTTAAAGGGCCAGTACACTTAAAATACTGTTGTTTCAAGGGTTTGTACACAACCCTGGTCAACCTCTTAAAGGACATAATTCCCTAAATTTGTCACCTCTTCAAGGGTTTGTCCATATCTAGGGTCTGCCTCTTAAAGGGCCAGTCATCAAAACATGTCACATGTTCAAGTGGATTTCCACTTCATAAGCCACATTGACATTTCCAAAGGTCTGTCCATTCCCAGGGGTGTCTCTTAGAAGGCCACCCACACACAATAATGCATCTTTAAAGACTGTCCACTTCCATGGTCATCCTCTTCATAGGCCAGTCACCTTAAAGTATTGCCAATTTTAAAGGTCTGTAAGCTTCCCAGGTCCACCTCCTAAAGGGCCAGTACACTTAAAATACTGTTGTTTCAAGGGTTTGTACACAACCCTGGTCAACCTCTTAAAGGACATAATTCCCTAAATTTGTCACCTCTTCAAGGGTTTGTCCATATCTAGGGTCTGCCTCTTAAAGGGCCAGTCATCAAAACATGTCACATGTTCAAGTGGATTTCCACTTCATAAGCCACATTGACATTTCCAAAGGTCTGTCCATTCCCAGGGGTGTCTCTTAGAAGGCCACCCACACACAATAATGCATCTTATGGACTGTCCACTTCCATGGTCATCCTCTTCATAGGCCAGTCACCTTAAAGTATTGCCAATTTTAAAGGTCCGTAAGCTTCCCAGGTCCACCTCTTAAAGGGCCAGTACACTTAAAATGCTGTTGTTTTGAGGGTTTGTACACAACCCTGGTCAACCTCTTAAAGGACATAATTCCCTAAATTTGTCACCTCTTCAAGGGCGTGTCCACTTCTAGGGTCTGCCTCTTAAAGGGCCAGTCCGCAAAACATGTCACATGTTCAAGTGGCTTTCCACTTCATAAGCCACATTGACATTTCCAAAGGTCTGTCCATTCCCAGGGTTGTCTCTTAGAAGGCCACCCACACACAATAATGCATCTTTAAGGACTGTCCACTTCCATGGTCATCCTCTTCATAGGCCAGTCACCTTAAAGTATTGCCAATTTTAAAGGTCTGTAAGCTTCCCAGGTCCACCTCTTAAAGGGCCAGTACACTTAAAATACTGTTGTTTCAAGGGTTTGTACACAACCCTGGTCAACCTCTTAAAGGACATAATTCCCTAAATTTGTCACCTCTTCAAGGGTTTGTCCATATCTAGGGTCTGCCTCTTAAAGGGCCAGTCATCAAAACATGTCACATGTTCAAGTGGATTTCCACTTCATAAGCCACATTGACATTTCCAAAGGTCTGTCCATTCCCAGGGGTGTCTCTTAGAAGGCCACCCACACACAATAATGCATCTTTAAAGACTGTCCACTTCCATGGTCATCCTCTTCATAGGCCAGTCACCTTAAAGTATTGCCAATTTTAAAGGTCCGTAAGCTTCCCAGGTCCACCTCTTAAAGGGCCAGTACACTTAAAATGCTGTTGTTTTGAGGGTTTGTACACAACCCTGGTCAACCTCTTAAAGGACATAATTCCCTAAATTTGTCACCTCTTCAAGGGTGTGTCCACTTCTAGGGTCTGCCTCTTAAAGGGCCAGTCCGCAAAACATGTCACATGTTCAAGTGGCTTTCCACTTCATAAGCCACATTGACATTTCCAAAGGTCTGTCCATTCCCAGGGTTGTCTCTTAGAAGGCCACCCACACACAATAATGCATCTTTAAGGACTGTCCACTTCCATGGTCATCCTCTTCATAGGCCAGTCACCTTAAAGTATTGCCAATTTTAAAGGTCCGTAAGCTTCCCAGGTCCACCTCTTAAAGGGCCAGTACACTTAAAATGCTGTTTTTTCGAGGGTTTGTACACAACCCTGGTCAACCTCTTAAAGGACATAATTCCCTAAATTTGTCACCTCTTCAAGGGTTTGTCCACTTCTAGGGTCTGCCTCTTAAAGGGCCAGTCCGCAAAACATGTCACATGTTCAAGTGGCTTTCCACTTCATAAGCCACATTGACATTTCCAAAGGTCTGTCCATTCCCAGGGTTGTCTCTTAGAAGGCCACCCACACACAATAATGCATCTTTAAGGACTGTCCACTTCCATGGTCATCCTCTTCATAGGCCAGTCACCTTAAAGTATTGCCAATTTTAAAGGTCTGTAAGCTTCCCAGGTCCACCTCTTAAAGGGCCAGTACACTTAAAATACTGTTGTTTCAAGGGTTTGTACACAACCCTGGTCAACCTCTTAAAGGACATAATTCCCTAAATTTGTCACCTCTTCAAGGGTTTGTCCATATCTAGGGTCTGCCTCTTAAAGGGCCAGTCATCAAAACATGTCACATGTTCAAGTGGATTTCCACTTCATAAGCCACATTGACATTTCCAAAGGTCTGTCCATTCCCAGGGGTGTCTCTTAGAAGGCCACCCACACACAATAATGCATCTTTAAAGACTGTCCACTTCCATGGTCATCCTCTTCATAGGCCAGTCACCTTAAAGTATTGCCAATTTTAAAGGTCCGTAAGCTTCCCAGGTCCACCTCTTAAAGGGCCAGTACACTTAAAATGCTGTTGTTTTGAGGGTTTGTACACAACCCTGGTCAACCTCTTAAAGGACATAATTCCCTAAATTTGTCACCTCTTCAAGGGTGTGTCCACTTCTAGGGTCTGCCTCTTAAAGGGCCAGTCCGCAAAACATGTCACATGTTCAAGTGGCTTTCCACTTCATAAGCCACATTGACATTTCCAAAGGTCTGTCCATTCCCAGGGTTGTCTCTTAGAAGGCCACCCACACACAATAATGCATCTTTAAGGACTGTCCACTTCCATGGTCATCCTCTTCATAGGCCAGTCACCTTAAAGTATTGCCAATTTTAAAGGTCCGTAAGCTTCCCAGGTCCACCTCTTAAAGGGCCAGTACACTTAAAATGCTGTTTTTTCGAGGGTTTGTACACAACCCTGGTCAACCTCTTAAAGGACATAATTCCCTAAATTTGTCACCTCTTCAAGGGTTTGTCCACTTCTAGGGTCTGCCTCTTAAAGGGCCAGTCCGCAAAACATGTCACATGTTCAAGTGGCTTTCCACTTCATAAGCCACATTGACATTTCCAAAGGTCTGTCCATTCCCAGGGTTGTCTCTTAGAAGGCCACCCACACACAATAATGCATCTTTAAGGACTGTCCACTTCCATGGTCATCCTCTTCATAGGCCAGTCACCTTAAAGTATTGCCAATTTTAAAGGTCTGTAAGCTACCCAGGTCCAACTCTTAAAGGGCCAGTACACTTAAAATACTGTTGTTTCAAGGGTTTGTACACAACCCTGGTCAACCTCTTAAAGGACATAATTCCCTAAATTTGTCACCTCTTCAAGGGTTTGTCCATATCTAGGTGTCTCTTAAAGGGCCAGTCATCAAAACATGTCACATGTTCAAGTGGATTTCCACTTCATAAGCCACATTGACATTTCCAAAGGTCTGTCCATTCCCAGGGTTGTCTCTTAGAAGGCCACCCACACACAATAATGCATCTTTAAGGACTGTCCACTTCCATGGTCATCCTCTTCATAGGCCAGTCACCTTAAAGTATTGCCAATTTTAAAGGTCCGTAAGCTTCCCAGGTCCACCTCTTAAAGGGCCAGTACACTTAAAATGCTGTTGTTTCGAGGGTTCGTACACAACCCTGGTCAACCTCTTAAAGGACATAATTCCCTAAATTTGTCACCTCTTCAAGGGTTTGTCCACTTCTAGGGTCTGCCTCTTAAAGGGCCAGTCCGCAAAACATGTCACATGTTCAAGTGGCTTTCCACTTCATAAGCCACATTGACATTTCCAAAGGTCTGTCCATTCCCAGGGTTGTCTCTTAGAAGGCCACCCACACACAATAATGCATCTTTAAGGACTGTCCACTTCCATGGTCATCCTCTTCATAGGCCAGTCACCTTAAAGTATTGCCAATTTTAAAGGTCTGTAAGCTTCCCAGGTCCACCTCTTAAAGGGCCAGTACACTTAAAATACTGTTGTTTCGAGGGTTTGTACACAACCCTGGTCAACCTCTTAAAGGACATAATTCCCTAAATTTGTCACCTCTTCAAGGGTGTGTCCACTTCTAGGGTCTGCCTCTTAAAGGGCCAGTCCGCAAAACATGTCACATGTTCAAGTGGCTTTCCACTTCATAAGCCACATTGACATTTCCAAAGGTCTGTCCATTCCCAGGGGTGTCTCTTAGAAGGCCACCCACACACAATAATGCATCTTTAAGGACTGTCCACTTCCATGGTCATCCTCTTCATAGGCCAGTCACCTTAAAGTATTGCCAATTTTAAAGGTCCGTAAGCTTCCCAGGTCCACCTCTTAAAGGGCCAGTACACTTAAAATGCTGTTGTTTTGAGGGTTTGTACACAACCCTGGTCAACCTCTTAAAGGACATAATTCCCTAAATTTGTCACCTCTTCAAGGGTGTGTCCACTTCTAGGGTCTGCCTCTTAAAGGGCCAGTCCGCAAAACATGTCACATGTTCAAGTGGCTTTCCACTTCATAAGCCACATTGACATTTCCAAAGGTCTGTCCATTCCCAGGGTTGTCTCTTAGAAGGCCACCCACACACAATAATGCATCTTTAAGGACTGTCCACTTCCATGGTCATCCTCTTCATAGGCCAGTCACCTTAAAGTATTGCCAATTTTAAAGGTCTGTAAGCTTCCCAGGTCCACCTCTTAAAGGGCCAGTACACTTAAAATACTGTTGTTTTAAGGGTTTGTACACAACCCTGGTCAACCTCTTAAAGGACATAATTCCCTAAATTTGTCACCTCTTCAAGGGTTTGTCCATATCTAGGGCCTGCCTCTTAAAGGGCCAGTCATCAAAACATGTCACATGTTCAAGTGGCTTTCCACTTCATAAGCCACATTGACATTTCCAAAGGTCTGTCCATTCCCAGGGTTGTCTCTTAGAAGGCCACCCACACACAATAATGCATCTTTAAGGACTGTCCACTTCCATGGTCATCCTCTTCATAGGCCAGTCACCTTAAAGTATTGCCAATTTTAAAGGTCTGTAAGCTTCCCAGGTCCACCTCTTAAAGGGCCAGTACACTTAAAATACTGTTGTTTCAAGGGTTTGTACACAACCCTGGTCAACCTCTTAAAGGACATAATTCCCTAAATTTGTCACCTCTTCAAGGGTTTGTCCATATCTAGGGTCTGCCTCTTAAAGGGCCAGTCATCAAAACATGTCACATGTTCAAGTGGATTTCCACTTCATAAGCCACATTGACATTTCCAAAGGTCTGTCCATTCCCAGGGGTGTCTCTTAGAAGGCCACCCACACACAATAATGCATCTTTAAGGACTGTCCACTTCCATGGTCATCCTCTTCATAGGCCAGTCACCTTAAAGTATTGCCAATTTTAAAGGTCCGTAAGCTTCCCAGGTCCACCTCTTAAAGGGCCAGTACACTTAAAATGCTGTTGTTTTGAGGGTTTGTACACAACCCTGGTCAACCTCTTAAAGGACATAATTCCCTAAATTTGTCACCTCTTCAAGGGTGTGTCCACTTCTAGGGTCTGCCTCTTAAAGGGCCAGTCCGCAAAACATGTCACATGTTCAAGTGGCTTTCCACTTCATAAGCCACATTGACATTTCCAAAGGTCTGTCCATTCCCAGGGTTGTCTCTTAGAAGGCCACCCACACACAATAATGCATCTTTAAGGACTGTCCACTTCCATGGTCATCCTCTTCATAGGCCAGTCACCTTAAAGTATTGCCAATTTTAAAGGTCCGTAAGCTTCCCAGGTCCACTTCTTAAAGGGCCAGTACACTTAAAATGCTGTTTTTTCGAGGGTTTGTACACAACCCTGGTCAACCTCTTAAAGGACATAATTCCCTAAATTTGTCACCTCTTCAAGGGTTTGTCCATATCTAGGGTCTGCCTCTTAAAGGGCCAGTCATCAAAACATGTCACATGTTTAAGTGGATTTCCACTTCATAAGCCACATTGACATTTCCAAAGGTCTGTCCATTCCCAGGGGTGTCTCTTAGAAGGCCACCCACACACAATAATGCATCTTTAAGGACTGTCCACTTCCATGGTCATCCTCTTCATAGGCCAGTCACCTTAAAGTATTGCCAATTTTAAAGGTCCGTAAGCTTCCCAGGTCCACCTCTTAAAGGGCCAGTACACTTAAAATGCTGTTGTTTTGAGGGTTTGTACACAACCCTGGTCAACCTCTTAAAGGACATAATTCCCTAAATTTGTCACCTCTTCAAGGGTGTGTCTACTTCTAGGGTCTGCCTCTTAAAGGGCCAGTCCGCAAAACATGTCACATGTTCAAGTGGCTTTCCACTTCATAAGCCACATTGACATTTCCAAAGGTCTGTCCATTCCCAGGGTTGTCTCTTAGAAGGCCACCCACACACAATAATGCATCTTTAAGGACTGTCCACTTCCATGGTCATCCTCTTCATAGGCCAGTCACCTTAAAGTATTGCCAATTTTAAAGGTCCGTAAGCTTCCCAGGTCCACCTCTTAAAGGGCCAGTACACTTAAAATGCTGTTGTTTCGAGGGTTTGTACACAACCCTGGTCAACCTCTTAAAGGACATAATTCCCTAAATTTGTCACCTCTTCAAGGGTTTGTCCACTTCTAGGGTCTGCCTCTTAAAGGGCCAGTCCGCAAAACATGTCACATGTTCAAGTGGCTTTCCACTTCATAAGCCACATTGACATTTCCAAAGGTCTGTCCATTCCCAGGGTTGTCTCTTAGAAGGCCACCCACACACAATAATGCATCTTTAAGGACTGTCCACTTCCATGGTCATCCTCTTCATAGGCCAGTCACCTTAAAGTATTGCCAATTTTAAAGGTCTGTAAGCTTCCCAGGTCCACCTCTTAAAGGGCCAGTACACTTAAAATACTGTTGTTTCGAGGGTTTGTACACAACCCTGGTCAACCTCTTAAAGGACATAATTCCCTAAATTTGTCACCTCTTCAAGGGTGTGTCCACTTCTAGGGTCTGCCTCTTAAAGGGCCAGTCCGCAAAACATGTCACATGTTCAAGTGGCTTTCCACTTCATAAGCCACATTGACATTTCCAAAGGTCTGTCCATTCCCAGGGGTGTCTCTTAGAAGGCCACCCACACACAATAATGCATCTTTAAGGACTGTCCACTTCCATGGTCATCCTCTTCATAGGCCAGTCACCTTAAAGTATTGCCAATTTTAAAGGTCCGTAAGCTTCCCAGGTCCACCTCTTAAAGGGCCAGTACACTTAAAATGCTGTTGTTTTGAGGGTTTGTACACAACCCTGGTCAACCTCTTAAAGGACATAATTCCCTAAATTTGTCACCTCTTCAAGGGTGTGTCCACTTCTAGGGTCTGCCTCTTAAAGGGCCAGTCCGCAAAACATGTCACATGTTCAAGTGGCTTTCCACTTCATAAGCCACATTGACATTTCCAAAGGTCTGTCCATTCCCAGGGTTGTCTCTTAGAAGGCCACCCACACACAATAATGCATCTTTAAGGACTGTCCACTTCCATGGTCATCCTCTTCATAGGCCAGTCACCTTAAAGTATTGCCAATTTTAAAGGTCTGTAAGCTTCCCAGGTCCACCTCTTAAAGGGCCAGTACACTTAAAATACTGTTGTTTTAAGGGTTTGTACACAACCCTGGTCAACCTCTTAAAGGACATAATTCCCTAAATTTGTCACCTCTTCAAGGGTTTGTCCATATCTAGGGCCTGCCTCTTAAAGGGCCAGTCATCAAAACATGTCACATGTTCAAGTGGCTTTCCACTTCATAAGCCACATTGACATTTCCAAAGGTCTGTCCATTCCCAGGGTTGTCTCTTAGAAGGCCACCCACACACAATAATGCATCTTTAAGGACTGTCCACTTCCATGGTCATCCTCTTCATAGGCCAGTCACCTTAAAGTATTGCCAATTTTAAAGGTCTGTAAGCTTCCCAGGTCCACCTCTTAAAGGGCCAGTACACTTAAAATACTGTTGTTTCAAGGGTTTGTACACAACCCTGGTCAACCTCTTAAAGGACATAATTCCCTAAATTTGTCACCTCTTCAAGGGTTTGTCCATATCTAGGGTCTGCCTCTTAAAGGGCCAGTCATCAAAACATGTCACATGTTCAAGTGGATTTCCACTTCATAAGCCACATTGACATTTCCAAAGGTCTGTCCATTCCCAGGGGTGTCTCTTAGAAGGCCACCCACACACAATAATGCATCTTTAAGGACTGTCCACTTCCATGGTCATCCTCTTCATAGGCCAGTCACCTTAAAGTATTGCCAATTTTAAAGGTCCGTAAGCTTCCCAGGTCCACCTCTTAAAGGGCCAGTACACTTAAAATGCTGTTGTTTTGAGGGTTTGTACACAACCCTGGTCAACCTCTTAAAGGACATAATTCCCTAAATTTGTCACCTCTTCAAGGGTGTGTCCACTTCTAGGGTCTGCCTCTTAAAGGGCCAGTCCGCAAAACATGTCACATGTTCAAGTGGCTTTCCACTTCATAAGCCACATTGACATTTCCAAAGGTCTGTCCATTCCCAGGGTTGTCTCTTAGAAGGCCACCCACACACAATAATGCATCTTTAAGGACTGTCCACTTCCATGGTCATCCTCTTCATAGGCCAGTCACCTTAAAGTATTGCCAATTTTAAAGGTCTGTAAGCTACCCAGGTCCAACTCTTAAAGGGCCAGTACACTTAAAATACTGTTGTTTCAAGGGTTTGTACACAACCCTGGTCAACCTCTTAAAGGACATAATTCCCTAAATTTGTCACCTCTTCAAGGGTTTGTCCATATCTAGGTGTCTCTTAAAGGGCCAGTCATCAAAACATGTCACATGTTCAAGTGGATTTCCACTTCATAAGCCACATTGACATTTCCAAAGGTCTGTCCATTCCCAGGGTTGTCTCTTAGAAGGCCACCCACACACAATAATGCATCTTTAAGGACTGTCCACTTCCATGGTCATCCTCTTCATAGGCCAGTCACCTTAAAGTATTGCCAATTTTAAAGGTCCGTAAGCTTCCCAGGTCCACCTCTTAAAGGGCCAGTACACTTAAAATGCTGTTGTTTCGAGGGTTTGTACACAACCCTGGTCAACCTCTTAAAGGACATAATTCCCTAAATTTGTCACCTCTTCAAGGGTTTGTCCACTTCTAGGGTCTGCCTCTTAAAGGGCCAGTCCGCAAAACATGTCACATGTTCAAGTGGCTTTCCACTTCATAAGCCACATTGACATTTCCAAAGGTCTGTCCATTCCCAGGGTTGTCTCTTAGAAGGCCACCCACACACAATAATGCATCTTTAAGGACTGTCCACTTCCATGGTCATCCTCTTCATAGGCCAGTCACCTTAAAGTATTGCCAATTTTAAAGGTCTGTAAGCTTCCCAGGTCCACCTCTTAAAGGGCCAGTACACTTAAAATACTGTTGTTTCGAGGGTTTGTACACAACCCTGGTCAACCTCTTAAAGGACATAATTCCCTAAATTTGTCACCTCTTCAAGGGTGTGTCCACTTCTAGGGTCTGCCTCTTAAAGGGCCAGTCCGCAAAACATGTCACATGTTCAAGTGGCTTTCCACTTCATAAGCCACATTGACATTTCCAAAGGTCTGTCCATTCCCAGGGGTGTCTCTTAGAAGGCCACCCACACACAATAATGCATCTTTAAGGACTGTCCACTTCCATGGTCATCCTCTTCATAGGCCAGTCACCTTAAAGTATTGCCAATTTTAAAGGTCCGTAAGCTTCCCAGGTCCACCTCTTAAAGGGCCAGTACACTTAAAATGCTGTTGTTTTGAGGGTTTGTACACAACCCTGGTCAACCTCTTAAAGGACATAATTCCCTAAATTTGTCACCTCTTCAAGGGTGTGTCCACTTCTAGGGTCTGCCTCTTAAAGGGCCAGTCCGCAAAACATGTCACATGTTCAAGTGGCTTTCCACTTCATAAGCCACATTGACATTTCCAAAGGTCTGTCCATTCCCAGGGTTGTCTCTTAGAAGGCCACCCACACACAATAATGCATCTTTAAGGACTGTCCACTTCCATGGTCATCCTCTTCATAGGCCAGTCACCTTAAAGTATTGCCAATTTTAAAGGTCTGTAAGCTTCCCAGGTCCACCTCTTAAAGGGCCAGTACACTTAAAATACTGTTGTTTTAAGGGTTTGTACACAACCCTGGTCAACCTCTTAAAGGACATAATTCCCTAAATTTGTCACCTCTTCAAGGGTTTGTCCATATCTAGGGCCTGCCTCTTAAAGGGCCAGTCATCAAAACATGTCACATGTTCAAGTGGCTTTCCACTTCATAAGCCACATTGACATTTCCAAAGGTCTGTCCATTCCCAGGGTTGTCTCTTAGAAGGCCACCCACACACAATAATGCATCTTTAAGGACTGTCCACTTCCATGGTCATCCTCTTCATAGGCCAGTCACCTTAAAGTATTGCCAATTTTAAAGGTCTGTAAGCTTCCCAGGTCCACCTCTTAAAGGGCCAGTACACTTAAAATACTGTTGTTTCAAGGGTTTGTACACAACCCTGGTCAACCTCTTAAAGGACATAATTCCCTAAATTTGTCACCTCTTCAAGGGTTTGTCCATATCTAGGGTCTGCCTCTTAAAGGGCCAGTCATCAAAACATGTCACATGTTCAAGTGGATTTCCACTTCATAAGCCACATTGACATTTCCAAAGGTCTGTCCATTCCCAGGGGTGTCTCTTAGAAGGCCACCCACACACAATAATGCATCTTTAAGGACTGTCCACTTCCATGGTCATCCTCTTCATAGGCCAGTCACCTTAAAGTATTGCCAATTTTAAAGGTCCGTAAGCTTCCCAGGTCCACCTCTTAAAGGGCCAGTACACTTAAAATGCTGTTTTTTCGAGGGTTTGTACACAACCCTGGTCAACCTCTTAAAGGACATAATTCCCTAAATTTGTCACCTCTTCAAGGGTTTGTCCACTTCTAGGGTCTGCCTCTTAAAGGGCCAGTCCGCAAAACATGTCACATGTTCAAGTGGCTTTCCACTTCATAAGCCACATTGACATTTCCAAAGGTCTGTCCATTCCCAGGGTTGTCTCTTAGAAGGCCACCCACACACAATAATGCATCTTTAAGGACTGTCCACTTCCATGGTCATCCTCTTCATAGGCCAGTCACCTTAAAGTATTGCCAATTTTAAAGGTCTGTAAGCTACCCAGGTCCAACTCTTAAAGGGCCAGTACACTTAAAATACTGTTGTTTCAAGGGTTTGTACACAACCCTGGTCAACCTCTTAAAGGACATAATTCCCTAAATTTGTCACCTCTTCAAGGGTTTGTCCATATCTAGGTGTCTCTTAAAGGGCCAGTCATCAAAACATGTCACATGTTCAAGTGGCTTTCCACTTCATAAGCCACATTGACATTTCCAAAGGTCTGTCCATTCCCAGGGTTGTCTCTTAGAAGGCCACCCACACACAATAATGCATCTTTAAGGACTGTCCACTTCCATGGTCATCCTCTTCATAGCCCAGTCACCTTAAAGTATTGCCAATTTTAAAGGTCTGTAAGCTTCCCAGGTCCACCTCTTAAAGGGCCAGTACACTTAAAATACTGTTGTTTCAAGGGTTTGTACACAACCCTGGTCAACCTCTTAAAGGACATAATTCCCTAAATTTGTCACCTCTTCAAGGGTTTGTCCATATCTAGGGTCTGCCTCTTAAAGGGCCAGTCCGCAAAACATGTCACATGTTTAAGTGGATTTCCACTTCATAAGCCACATTGACATTTCCAAAGGTCTGTCCATTCCCAGGGGTGTCTCTTAGAAGGCCACCCACACACAATAATGCATCTTTAAGGACTGTCCACTTCCATGGTCATCCTCTTCATAGGCCAGTCACCTTAAAGTATTGCCAATTTTAAAGGTCCGTAAGCTTCCCAGGTCCACCTCTTAAAGGGCCAGTACACTTAAAATGCTGTTGTTTTGAGGGTTTGTACACAACCCTGGTCAACCTCTTAAAGGACATAATTCCCTAAATTTGTCACCTCTTCAAGGGTGTGTCCAATTCTAGGGTCTGCCTCTTAAAGGGCCAGTCCGCAAAACATGTCACATGTTCAAGTGGCTTTCCACTTCATAAGCCACATTGACATTTCCAAAGGTCTGTCCATTCCCAGGGTTGTCTCTTAGAAGGCCACCCACACACAATAATGCATCTTTAAGGACTGTCCACTTCCATGGTCATCCTCTTCATAGGCCAGTCACCTTAAAGTATTGCCAATTTTAAAGGTCTGTAAGCTTCCCAGGTCCACCTCTTAAAGGGCCAGTACACTTAAAATACTGTTGTTTCAAGGGTTTGTACACAACCCTGGTCAACCTCTTAAAGGACATAATTCCCTAAATTTGTCACCTCTTCAAGGGTTTGTCCATATCTAGGGTCTGCCTCTTAAAGGGCCAGTCATCAAAACATGTCACATGTTCAAGTGGATTTCCACTTCATAAGCCACATTGACATTTCCAAAGGTCTGTCCATTCCCAGGGGTGTCTCTTAGAAGGCCACCCACACACAATAATGCATCTTTAAGGACTGTCCACTTCCATGGTCATCCTCTTCATAGGCCAGTCACCTTAAAGTATTGCCAATTTTAAAGGTCCGTAAGCTTCCCAGGTCCACCTCTTAAAGGGCCAGTACACTTAAAATGCTGTTGTTTTGAGGGTTTGTACACAACCCTGGTCAACCTCTTAAAGGACATAATTCCCTAAATTTGTCACCTCTTCAAGGGTGTGTCCACTTCTAGGGTCTGCCTCTTAAAGGGCCAGTCCGCAAAACATGTCACATGTTCAAGTGGCTTTCCACTTCATAAGCCACATTGACATTTCCAAAGGTCTGTCCATTCCCAGGGTTGTCTCTTAGAAGGCCACCCACACACAATAATGCATCTTTAAGGACTGTCCACTTCCATGGTCATCCTCTTCATAGGCCAGTCACCTTAAAGTATTGCCAATTTTAAAGGTCTGTAAGCTTCCCAGGTCCACCTCTTAAAGGGCCCGTACACTTAAAATACTGTTGTTTCAAGGGTTTGTACACAACCCTGGTCAACCTCTTAAAGGACATAATTCCCTAAATTTGTCACCTCTTCAAGGGTGTGTCCACTTCTAGGGTCTGCCTCTTAAAGGGCCAGTCCGCAAAACATGTCACATGTTCAAGTGGCTTTCCACTTCATAAGCCACATTGACATTTCCAAAGGTCTGTCCATTCCCAGGGGTGTCTCTTAGAAGGCCACCCACACACAACAAATGCAGCTTTAAGGACTGTCCACTTCCATGGTCATCCTCTTCATAGGCCAGTCACCTTAAAGTATTGCCAATTTTAAAGGTCCGTAAGCTTCCCAGGTCCACCTCTTAAAGGGCCAGTACACTTAAAATGCTGTTGTTTTGAGGGTTTGTACACAACCCTGGTCAACCTCTTAAAGGACATAATTCCCTAAATTTGTCACCTCTTCAAGGGTGTGTCCACTTCTAGGGTCTGCCTCTTAAAGGGCCAGTCCGCAAAACATGTCACATGTTCAAGTGGCTTTCCACTTCATAAGCCACATTGACATTTCCAAAGGTCTGTCCATTCCCAGGGTTGTCTCTTAGAAGGCCACCCACACACAATAATGCATCTTTAAGGACTGTCCACTTCCATGGTCATCCTCTTCATAGGCCAGTCACCTTAAAGTATTGCCAATTTTAAAGGTCTGTAAGCTTCCCAGGTCCACCTCTTAAAGGGCCCGTACACTTAAAATACTGTTGTTTCAAGGGTTTGTACACAACCCTGGTCAACCTCTTAAAGGACATAATTCCCTAAATTTGTCACCTCTTCAAGGGTTTGTCCATATCTAGGGTCTGCCTCTTAAAAGGGCCAGTCATCAAAACATGTCACATGTTCAAGTGGATTTCCACTTCATAAGCCACATTGACATTTCCAAAGGTCTGTCCATTCCCAGGGGTGTCTCTTAGAAGGCCACCCACACACAATAATGCATCTTTAAGGACTGTCCACTTCCATGGTCATCCTCTTCATAGGCCAGTCACCTTAAAGTATTGCCAATTTTAAAGGTCCGTAAGCTTCCCAGGTCCACCTCTTAAAGGGCCAGTACACTTAAAATGCTGTTGTTTTGAGGGTTTGTACACAACCCTGGTCAACCTCTTAAAGGACATAATTCCCTAAATTTGTCACCTCTTCAAGGGTGTGTCCACTTCTAGGGTCTGCCTCTTAAAGGGCCAGTCCGCAAAACATGTCACATGTTCAAGTGGCTTTCCACTTCATAAGCCACATTGACATTTCCAAAGGTCTGTCCATTCCCAGGGTTGTCTCTTAGAAGGCCACCCACACACAATAATGCATCTTTAAGGACTGTCCACTTCCATGGTCATCCTCTTCATAGGCCAGTCACCTTAAAGTATTGCCAATTTTAAAGGTCTGTAAGCTTCCCAGGTCCACCTCTTAAAGGGCCAGTACACTTAAAATACTGTTGTTTCAAGGGTTTGTACACAACCCTGGTCAACCTCTTAAAGGACATAATTCCCTAAATTTGTCACCTCTTCAAGGGTTTGTCCATATCTAGGGTCTGCCTCTTAAAGGGCCAGTCATCAAAACATGTCACATGTTCAAGTGGATTTCCACTTCATAAGCCACATTGACATTTCCAAAGGTCTGTCCATTCCCAGGGGTGTCTCTTAGAAGGCCACCCACACACAATAATGCATCTTTAAGGACTGTCCACTTCCATGGTCATCCTCTTCATAGGCCAGTCACCTTAAAGTATTGCCAATTTTAAAGGTCCGTAAGCTTCCCAGGTCCACCTCTTAAAGGGCCAGTACACTTAAAATGCTGTTGTTTTGAGGGTTTGTACACAACCCTGGTCAACCTCTTAAAGGACATAATTCCCTAAATTTGTCACCTCTTCAAGGGTGTGTCCACTTCTAGGGTCTGCCTCTTAAAGGGCCAGTCCGCAAAACATGTCACATGTTCAAGTGGCTTTCCACTTCATAAGCCACATTGACATTTCCAAAGGTCTGTCCATTCCCAGGGTTGTCTCTTAGAAGGCCACCCACACACAATAATGCATCTTTAAAGACTGTCCACTTCCATGGTCATCCTCTTCATAGGCCAGTCACCTTAAAGTATTGCCAATTTTAAAGGTCCGTAAGCTTCCCAGGTCCACCTCTTAAAGGGCCAGTACACTTAAAATGCTGTTGTTTTGAGGGTTTGTACACAACCCTGGTCAACCTCTTAAAGGACATAATTCCCTAAATTTGTCACCTCTTCAAGGGTGTGTCCACTTCTAGGGTCTGCCTCTTAAAGGGCCAGTCCGCAAAACATGTCACATGTTCAAGTGGCTTTCCACTTCATAAGCCACATTGACATTTCCAAAGGTCTGTTCATTCCCAGGGTTGTCTCTTAGAAGGCCACCCACACACAATAATGCATCTTTAAGGACTGTCCACTTCCATGGTCATCCTCTTCATAGGCCAGTCACCTTAAAGTATTGCCAATTTTAAAGGTCTGTAAGCTACCCAGGTCCAACTCTTAAAGGGCCAGTACACTTAAAATACTGTTGTTTCAAGGGTTTGTACACAACCCTGGTCAACCTCTTAAAGGACATAATTCCCTAAATTTGTCACCTCTTCAAGGGTTTGTCCATATCTAGGTGTCTCTTAAAGGGCCAGTCATCAAAACATGTCACATGTTCAAGTGGATTTCCACTTCATAAGCCACATTGACATTTCCAAAGGTCTGTCCATTCCCAGGGTTGTCTCTTAGAAGGCCACCCACACACAATAATGCATCTTTAAGGACTGTCCACTTCCATGGTCATCCTCTTCATAGGCCAGTCACCTTAAAGTATTGCCAATTTTAAAGGTCCGTAAGCTTCCCAGGTCCACCTCTTAAAGGGCCAGTACACTTAAAATGCTGTTGTTTCGAGGGTTTGTACACAACCCTGGTCAACCTCTTAAAGGACATAATTCCCTAAATTTGTCACCTCTTCAAGGGTGTGTCCACTTCTAGGGTCTGCCTCTTAAAGGGCCAGTCCGCAAAACATGTCACATGTTCAAGTGGCTTTCCACTTCATAAGCCACATTGACATTTCCAAAGGTCTGTTCATTCCCAGGGTTGTCTCTTAGAAGGCCACCCACACACAATAATGCATCTTTAAGGACTGTCCACTTCCATGGTCATCCTCTTCATAGGCCAGTCACCTTAAAGTATTGCCAATTTTAAAGGTCTGTAAGCTACCCAGGTCCAACTCTTAAAGGGCCAGTACACTTAAAATACTGTTGTTTCAAGGGTTTGTACACAACCCTGGTCAACCTCTTAAAGGACATAATTCCCTAAATTTGTCACCTCTTCAAGGGTGTGTCCACTTCTAGGGTCTGCCTCTTAAAGGGCCAGTCCGCAAAACATGTCACATGTTCAAGTGGCTTTCCACTTCATAAGCCACATTGACATTTCCAAAGGTCTGTCCATTCCCAGGGTTGTCTCTTAGAAGGCCACCCACACACAATAATGCATCTTTAAGGACTGTCCACTTCCATGGTCATCCTCTTCATAGGCCAGTCACCTTAAAGTATTGCCAATTTTAAAGGTCCGTAAGCTTCCCAGGTCCACCTCTTAAAGGGCCAGTACACTTAAAATGCTGTTTTTTCGAGGGTTTGTACACAACCCTGGTCAACCTCTTAAAGGACATAATTCCCTAAATTTGTCACCTCTTCAAGGGTTTGTCCACTTCTAGGGTCTGCCTCTTAAAGGGCCAGTCCGCAAAACATGTCACATGTTCAAGTGGCTTTCCACTTCATAAGCCACATTGACATTTCCAAAGGTCTGTCCATTCCCAGGGTTGTCTCTTAGAAGGCCACCCACACACAATAATGCATCTTTAAGGACTGTCCACTTCCATGGTCATCCTCTTCATAGGCCAGTCACCTTAAAGTATTGCCAATTTTAAAGGTCCGTAAGCTTCCCAGGTCCACCTCTTAAAGGGCCAGTACACTTAAAATGCTGTTGTTTTGAGGGTTTGTACACAACCCTGGTCAACCTCTTAAAGGACATAATTCCCTAAATTTGTCACCTCTTCAAGGGTGTGTCCACTTCTAGGGTCTGCCTCTTAAAGGGCCAGTCCGCAAAACATGTCACATGTTCAAGTGGCTTTCCACTTCATAAGCCACATTGACATTTCCAAAGGTCTGTCCATTCCCAGGGTTGTCTCTTAGAAGGCCACCCACACACAATAATGCATCTTTAAAGACTGTCCACTTCCATGGTCATCCTCTTCATAGGCCAGTCACCTTAAAGTATTGCCAATTTTAAAGGTCCGTAAGCTTCCCAGGTCCACCTCTTAAAGGGCCAGTACACTTAAAATGCTGTTGTTTTGAGGGTTTGTACACAACCCTGGTCAACCTCTTAAAGGACATAATTCCCTAAATTTGTCACCTCTTCAAGGGTGTGTCCACTTCTAGGGTCTGCCTCTTAAAGGGCCAGTCCGCAAAACATGTCACATGTTCAAGTGGCTTTCCACTTCATAAGCCACATTGACATTTCCAAAGGTCTGTTCATTCCCAGGGTTGTCTCTTAGAAGGCCACCCACACACAATAATGCATCTTTAAGGACTGTCCACTTCCATGGTCATCCTCTTCATAGGCCAGTCACCTTAAAGTATTGCCAATTTTAAAGGTCTGTAAGCTACCCAGGTCCAACTCTTAAAGGGCCAGTACACTTAAAATACTGTTGTTTCAAGGGTTTGTACACAACCCTGGTCAACCTCTTAAAGGACATAATTCCCTAAATTTGTCACCTCTTCAAGGGTTTGTCCATATCTAGGTGTCTCTTAAAGGGCCAGTCATCAAAACATGTCACATGTTCAAGTGGATTTCCACTTCATAAGCCACATTGACATTTCCAAAGGTCTGTCCATTCCCAGGGTTGTCTCTTAGAAGGCCACCCACACACAATAATGCATCTTTAAGGACTGTCCACTTCCATGGTCATCCTCTTCATAGGCCAGTCACCTTAAAGTATTGCCAATTTTAAAGGTCCGTAAGCTTCCCAGGTCCACCTCTTAAAGGGCCAGTACACTTAAAATGCTGTTGTTTCGAGGGTTTGTACACAACCCTGGTCAACCTCTTAAAGGACATAATTCCCTAAATTTGTCACCTCTTCAAGGGTGTGTCCACTTCTAGGGTCTGCCTCTTAAAGGGCCAGTCCGCAAAACATGTCACATGTTCAAGTGGCTTTCCACTTCATAAGCCACATTGACATTTCCAAAGGTCTGTTCATTCCCAGGGTTGTCTCTTAGAAGGCCACCCACACACAATAATGCATCTTTAAGGACTGTCCACTTCCATGGTCATCCTCTTCATAGGCCAGTCACCTTAAAGTATTGCCAATTTTAAAGGTCTGTAAGCTACCCAGGTCCAACTCTTAAAGGGCCAGTACACTTAAAATACTGTTGTTTCAAGGGTTTGTACACAACCCTGGTCAACCTCTTAAAGGACATAATTCCCTAAATTTGTCACCTCTTCAAGGGTGTGTCCACTTCTAGGGTCTGCCTCTTAAAGGGCCAGTCCGCAAAACATGTCACATGTTCAAGTGGCTTTCCACTTCATAAGCCACATTGACATTTCCAAAGGTCTGTCCATTCCCAGGGTTGTCTCTTAGAAGGCCACCCACACACAATAATGCATCTTTAAGGACTGTCCACTTCCATGGTCATCCTCTTCATAGGCCAGTCACCTTAAAGTATTGCCAATTTTAAAGGTCCGTAAGCTTCCCAGGTCCACCTCTTAAAGGGCCAGTACACTTAAAATGCTGTTTTTTCGAGGGTTTGTACACAACCCTGGTCAACCTCTTAAAGGACATAATTCCCTAAATTTGTCACCTCTTCAAGGGTTTGTCCACTTCTAGGGTCTGCCTCTTAAAGGGCCAGTCCGCAAAACATGTCACATGTTCAAGTGGCTTTCCACTTCATAAGCCACATTGACATTTCCAAAGGTCTGTCCATTCCCAGGGTTGTCTCTTAGAAGGCCACCCACACACAATAATGCATCTTTAAGGACTGTCCACTTCCATGGTCATCCTCTTCATAGGCCAGTCACCTTAAAGTATTGCCAATTTTAAAGGTCTGTAAGCTTCCCAGGTCCACCTCTTAAAGGGCCAGTACACTTAAAATACTGTTGTTTCAAGGGTTTGTACACAACCCTGGTCAACCTCTTAAAGGACATAATTCCCTAAATTTGTCACCTCTTCAAGGGTTTGTCCATATCTAGGGTCTGCCTCTTAAAGGGCCAGTCATCAAAACATGTCACATGTTTAAGTGGATTTCCACTTCATAAGCCACATTGACATTTCCAAAGGTCTGTCCATTCCCAGGGGTGTCTCTTAGAAGGCCACCCACACACAATAATGCATCTTTAAGGACTGTCCACTTCCATGGTCATCCTCTTCATAGGCCAGTCACCTTAAAGTATTGCCAATTTTAAAGGTCCGTAAGCTTCGCAGGTCCACCTCTTAAAGGGCCAGTACACTTAAAATGCTGTTGTTTTGAGGGTTTGTACACAACCCTGGTCAACCTCTTAAAGGACATAATTCCCTAAATTTGTCACCTCTTCAAGGGTGTGTCCACTTCTAGGGTCTGCCTCTTAAAGGGCCAGTCCGCAAAACATGTCACATGTTCAAGTGGCTTTCCACTTCATAAGCCACATTGACATTTCCAAAGGTCTGTCCATTCCCAGGGTTGTCTCTTAGAAGGCCACCCACACACAATAATGCATCTTTAAGGACTGTCCACTTCCATGGTCATCCTCTTCATAGGCCAGTCACCTTAAAGTATTGCCAATTTTAAAGGTCTGTAAGCTTCCCAGGTCCACCTCTTAAAGGGCCAGTACACTTAAAATACTGTTGTTTCAAGGGTTTGTACACAACCCTGGTCAACCTCTTAAAGGACATAATTCCCTAAATTTGTCACCTCTTCAAGGGTGTGTCCACTTCTAGGGTCTGCCTCTTAAAGGGCCAGTCCGCAAAACATGTCACATGTTCAAGTGGCTTTCCACTTCATAAGCCACATTGACATTTCCAAAGGTCTGTCCATTCCCAGGGTTGTCTCTTAGAAGGCCACCCACACACAATAATGCATCTTTAAGGACTGTCCACTTCCATGGTCATCCTCTTCATAGGCCAGTCACCTTAAAGTATTGCCAATTTTAAAGGTCCGTAAGCTTCCCAGGTCCACTTCTTAAAGGGCCAGTACACTTAAAATGCTGTTTTTTCGAGGGTTTGTACACAACCCTGGTCAACCTCTTAAAGGACATAATTCCCTAAATTTGTCACCTCTTCAAGGGTTTGTCCACTTCTAGGGTCTGCCTCTTAAAGGGCCAGTCCGCAAAACATGTCACATGTTCAAGTGGCTTTCCACTTCATAAGCCACATTGACATTTCCAAAGGTCTGTCCATTCCCAGGGTTGTCTCTTAGAAGGCCACCCACACACAATAATGCATCTTTAAGGACTGTCCACTTCCATGGTCATCCTCTTCATAGCCCAGTCACCTTAAAGTATTGCCAATTTTAAAGGTCTGTAAGCTTCCCAGGTCCACCTCTTAAAGGGCCAGTACACTTAAAATACTGTTGTTTCAAGGGTTTGTACACAACCCTGGTCAACCTCTTAAAGGACATAATTCCCTAAATTTGTCACCTCTTCAAGGGTTTGTCCATATCTAGGGTCTGCCTCTTAAAGGGCCAGTCATCAAAACATGTCACATGTTTAAGTGGATTTCCACTTCATAAGCCACATTGACATTTCCAAAGGTCTGTCCATTCCCAGGGGTGTCTCTTAGAAGGCCACCCACACACAATAATGCATCTTTAAGGACTGTCCACTTCCATGGTCATCCTCTTCATAGGCCAGTCACCTTAAAGTATTGCCAATTTTAAAGGTCCGTAAGCTTCCCAGGTCCACCTCTTAAAGGGCCAGTACACTTAAAATGCTGTTGTTTTGAGGGTTTGTACACAACCCTGGTCAACCTCTTAAAGGACATAATTCCCTAAATTTGTCACCTCTTCAAGGGTGTGTCCACTTCTAGGGTCTGCCTCTTAAAGGGCCAGTCCGCAAAACATGTCACATGTTCAAGTGGCTTTCCACTTCATAAGCCACATTGACATTTCCAAAGGTCTGTCCATTCCCAGGGTTGTCTCTTAGAAGGCCACCCACACACAATAATGCATCTTTAAGGACTGTCCACTTCCATGGTCATCCTCTTCATAGGCCAGTCACCTTAAAGTATTGCCAATTTTAAAGGTCTGTAAGCTTCCCAGGTCCACCTCTTAAAGGGCCAGTACACTTAAAATACTGTTGTTTCAAGGGTTTGTACACAACCCTGGTCAACCTCTTAAAGGACATAATTCCCTAAATTTGTCACCTCTTCAAGGGTTTGTCCATATCTAGGGTCTGCCTCTTAAAGGGCCAGTCATCAAAACATGTCACATGTTCAAGTGGATTTCCACTTCATAAGCCACATTGACATTTCCAAAGGTCTGTCCATTCCCAGGGTTGTCTCTTAGAAGGCCACCCACACACAATAATGCATCTTTAAGGACTGTCCACTTCCATGGTCATCCTCTTCATAGGCCAGTCACCTTAAAGTATTGCCAATTTTAAAGGTCCGTAAGCTTCCCAGGTCCACCTCTTAAAGGGCCAGTACACTTAAAATGCTGTTGTTTCGAGGGTTTGTACACAACCCTGGTCAACCTCTTAAAGGACATAATTCCCTAAATTTGTCACCTCTTCAAGGGTGTGTCCACTTCTAGGGTCTGCCTCTTAAAGGGCCAGTCCGCAAAACATGTCACATGTTCAAGTGGCTTTCCACTTCATAAGCCACATTGACATTTCCAAAGGTCTGTTCATTCCCAGGGTTGTCTCTTAGAAGGCCACCCACACACAATAATGCATCTTTAAGGACTGTCCACTTCCATGGTCATCCTCTTCATAGGCCAGTCACCTTAAAGTATTGCCAATTTTAAAGGTCTGTAAGCTACCCAGGTCCAACTCTTAAAGGGCCAGTACACTTAAAATACTGTTGTTTCAAGGGTTTGTACACAACCCTGGTCAACCTCTTAAAGGACATAATTCCCTAAATTTGTCACCTCTTCAAGGGTGTGTCCACTTCTAGGGTCTGCCTCTTAAAGGGCCAGTCCGCAAAACATGTCACATGTTCAAGTGGCTTTCCACTTCATAAGCCACATTGACATTTCCAAAGGTCTGTCCATTCCCAGGGTTGTCTCTTAGAAGGCCACCCACACACAATAATGCATCTTTAAGGACTGTCCACTTCCATGGTCATCCTCTTCATAGGCCAGTCACCTTAAAGTATTGCCAATTTTAAAGGTCCGTAAGCTTCCCAGGTCCACCTCTTAAAGGGCCAGTACACTTAAAATGCTGTTTTTTCGAGGGTTTGTACACAACCCTGGTCAACCTCTTAAAGGACATAATTCCCTAAATTTGTCACCTCTTCAAGGGTTTGTCCACTTCTAGGGTCTGCCTCTTAAAGGGCCAGTCCGCAAAACATGTCACATGTTCAAGTGGCTTTCCACTTCATAAGCCACATTGACATTTCCAAAGGTCTGTCCATTCCCAGGGTTGTCTCTTAGAAGGCCACCCACACACAATAATGCATCTTTAAGGACTGTCCACTTCCATGGTCATCCTCTTCATAGGCCAGTCACCTTAAAGTATTGCCAATTTTAAAGGTCTGTAAGCTTCCCAGGTCCACCTCTTAAAGGGCCAGTACACTTAAAATACTGTTGTTTCAAGGGTTTGTACACAACCCTGGTCAACCTCTTAAAGGACATAATTCCCTAAATTTGTCACCTCTTCAAGGGTTTGTCCATATCTAGGGTCTGCCTCTTAAAGGGCCAGTCATCAAAACATGTCACATGTTTAAGTGGATTTCCACTTCATAAGCCACATTGACATTTCCAAAGGTCTGTCCATTCCCAGGGGTGTCTCTTAGAAGGCCACCCACACACAATAATGCATCTTTAAGGACTGTCCACTTCCATGGTCATCCTCTTCATAGGCCAGTCACCTTAAAGTATTGCCAATTTTAAAGGTCCGTAAGCTTCGCAGGTCCACCTCTTAAAGGGCCAGTACACTTAAAATGCTGTTGTTTTGAGGGTTTGTACACAACCCTGGTCAACCTCTTAAAGGACATAATTCCCTAAATTTGTCACCTCTTCAAGGGTGTGTCCACTTCTAGGGTCTGCCTCTTAAAGGGCCAGTCCGCAAAACATGTCACATGTTCAAGTGGCTTTCCACTTCATAAGCCACATTGACATTTCCAAAGGTCTGTCCATTCCCAGGGTTGTCTCTTAGAAGGCCACCCACACACAATAATGCATCTTTAAGGACTGTCCACTTCCATGGTCATCCTCTTCATAGGCCAGTCACCTTAAAGTATTGCCAATTTTAAAGGTCTGTAAGCTTCCCAGGTCCACCTCTTAAAGGGCCAGTACACTTAAAATACTGTTGTTTCAAGGGTTTGTACACAACCCTGGTCAACCTCTTAAAGGACATAATTCCCTAAATTTGTCACCTCTTCAAGGGTTTGTCCATATCTAGGGTCTGCCTCTTAAAGGGCCAGTCATCAAAACATGTCACATGTTCAAGTGGATTTCCACTTCATAAGCCACATTGACATTTCCAAAGGTCTGTCCATTCCCAGGGGTGTCTCTTAGAAGGCCACCCACACACAATAATGCATCTTTAAGGACTGTCCACTTCCATGGTCATCCTCTTCATAGGCCAGTCACCTTAAAGTATTGCCAATTTTAAAGGTCCGTAAGCTTCCCAGGTCCACCTCTTAAAGGGCCAGTACACTTAAAATGCTGTTGTTTCAAGGGTTTGTACACAACCCTGGTCAACCTCTTAAAGGACATAATTCCCTAAATTTGTCACCTCTTCAAGGGTGTGTCCACTTCTAGGGTCTGCCTCTTAAAGGGCCAGTCCGCAAAACATGTCACATGTTCAAGTGGCTTTCCACTTCATAAGCCACATTGACATTTCCAAAGGTCTGTCCATTCCCAGGGTTGTCTCTTAGAAGGCCACCCACACACAATAATGCATCTTTAAGGACTGTCCACTTCCATGGTCATCCTCTTCATAGGCCAGTCACCTTAAAGTATTGCCAATTTTAAAGGTCTGTAAGCTTCCCAGGTCCACCTCTTAAAGGGCCAGTACACTTAAAATACTGTTGTTTTAAGGGTTTGTACACAACCCTGGTCAACCTCTTAAAGGACATAATTCCCTAAATTTGTCACCTCTTCAAGGGTTTGTCCATATCTAGGGTCAGCCTCTTAAAGGGCCAGTCATCAAAACATGTCACATGTTCAAGTGGATTTCCACTTCATAAGCCACATTGACATTTCCAAAGGTCTGTCCATTCCCAGGGGTGTCTCTTAGAAGGCCACCCACACACAATAATGCATCTTTAAGGACTGTCCACTTCCATGGTCATCCTCTTCATAGGCCAGTCACCTTAAAGTATTGCCAATTTTAAAGGTCCGTAAGCTTCCCAGGTCCACCTCTTAAAGGGCCAGTACACTTAAAATGCTGTTTTTTCGAGGGTTTGTACACAACCCTGGTCAACCTCTTAAAGGACATAATTCCCTAAATTTGTCACCTCTTCAAGGGTTTGTCCACTTCTAGGGTCTGCCTCTTAAAGGGCCAGTCCGCAAAACATGTCACATGTTCAAGTGGCTTTCCACTTCATAAGCCACATTGACATTTCCAAAGGTCTGTCCATTCCCAGGGTTGTCTCTTAGAAGGCCACCCACACACAATAATGCATCTTTAAGGACTGTCCACTTCCATGGTCATCCTCTTCATAGGCCAGTCACCTTAAAGTATTGCCAATTTTAAAGGTCTGTAAGCTTCCCAGGTCCACCTCCTAAAGGGCCAGTACACTTAAAATACTGTTGTTTCAAGGGTTTGTACACAACCCTGGTCAACCTCTTAAAGGACATAATTCCCTAAATTTGTCACCTCTTCAAGGGTTTGTCCATATCTAGGGTCTGCCTCTTAAAGGGCCAGTCCGCAAAACATGTCACATGTTTAAGTGGATTTCCACTTCATAAGCCACATTGACATTTCCAAAGGTCTGTCCATTCCCAGGGGTGTCTCTTAGAAGGCCACCCACACACAATAATGCATCTTTAAGGACTGTCCACTTCCATGGTCATCCTCTTCATAGGCCAGTCACCTTAAAGTATTGCCAATTTTAAAGGTCCGTAAGCTTCCCAGGTCCACCTCTTAAAGGGCCAGTACACTTAAAATGCTGTTGTTTTGAGGGTTTGTACACAACCCTGGTCAACCTCTTAAAGGACATAATTCCCTAAATTTGTCACCTCTTCAAGGGTGTGTCCAATTCTAGGGTCTGCCTCTTAAAGGGCCAGTCCGCAAAACATGTCACATGTTCAAGTGGCTTTCCACTTCATAAGCCACATTGACATTTCCAAAGGTCTGTCCATTCCCAGGGTTGTCTCTTAGAAGGCCACCCACACACAATAATGCATCTTTAAGGACTGTCCACTTCCATGGTCATCCTCTTCATAGGCCAGTCACCTTAAAGTATTGCCAATTTTAAAGGTCTGTAAGCTTCCCAGGTCCACCTCTTAAAGGGCCAGTACACTTAAAATACTGTTGTTTCAAGGGTTTGTACACAACCCTGGTCAACCTCTTAAAGGACATAATTCCCTAAATTTGTCACCTCTTCAAGGGTTTGTCCATATCTAGGGTCTGCCTCTTAAAGGGCCAGTCATCAAAACATGTCACATGTTCAAGTGGATTTCCACTTCATAAGCCACATTGACATTTCCAAAGGTCTGTCCATTCCCAGGGGTGTCTCTTAGAAGGCCACCCACACACAATAATGCATCTTTAAGGACTGTCCACTTCCATGGTCATCCTCTTCATAGGCCAGTCACCTTAAAGTATTGCCAATTTTAAAGGTCCGTAAGCTTCCCAGGTCCACCTCTTAAAGGGCCAGTACACTTAAAATGCTGTTGTTTTGAGGGTTTGTACACAACCCTGGTCAACCTCTTAAAGGACATAATTCCCTAAATTTGTCACCTCTTCAAGGGTGTGTCCACTTCTAGGGTCTGCCTCTTAAAGGGCCAGTCCGCAAAACATGTCACATGTTCAAGTGGCTTTCCACTTCATAAGCCACATTGACATTTCCAAAGGTCTGTCCATTCCCAGGGTTGTCTCTTAGAAGGCCACCCACACACAATAATGCATCTTTAAGGACTGTCCACTTCCATGGTCATCCTCTTCATAGGCCAGTCACCTTAAAGTATTGCCAATTTTAAAGGTCTGTAAGCTTCCCAGGTCCACCTCTTAAAGGGCCCGTACACTTAAAATACTGTTGTTTCAAGGGTTTGTACACAACCCTGGTCAACCTCTTAAAGGACATAATTCCCTAAATTTGTCACCTCTTCAAGGGTGTGTCCACTTCTAGGGTCTGCCTCTTAAAGGGCCAGTCCGCAAAACATGTCACATGTTCAAGTGGCTTTCCACTTCATAAGCCACATTGACATTTCCAAAGGTCTGTCCATTCCCAGGGGTGTCTCTTAGAAGGCCACCCACACACAACAAATGCAGCTTTAAGGACTGTCCACTTCCATGGTCATCCTCTTCATAGGCCAGTCACCTTAAAGTATTGCCAATTTTAAAGGTCCGTAAGCTTCCCAGGTCCACCTCTTAAAGGGCCAGTACACTTAAAATGCTGTTGTTTTGAGGGTTTGTACACAACCCTGGTCAACCTCTTAAAGGACATAATTCCCTAAATTTGTCACCTCTTCAAGGGTGTGTCCACTTCTAGGGTCTGCCTCTTAAAGGGCCAGTCCGCAAAACATGTCACATGTTCAAGTGGCTTTCCACTTCATAAGCCACATTGACATTTCCAAAGGTCTGTCCATTCCCAGGGTTGTCTCTTAGAAGGCCACCCACACACAATAATGCATCTTTAAGGACTGTCCACTTCCATGGTCATCCTCTTCATAGGCCAGTCACCTTAAAGTATTGCCAATTTTAAAGGTCTGTAAGCTTCCCAGGTCCACCTCTTAAAGGGCCCGTACACTTAAAATACTGTTGTTTCAAGGGTTTGTACACAACCCTGGTCAACCTCTTAAAGGACATAATTCCCTAAATTTGTCACCTCTTCAAGGGTTTGTCCATATCTAGGGTCTGCCTCTTAAAAGGGCCAGTCATCAAAACATGTCACATGTTCAAGTGGATTTCCACTTCATAAGCCACATTGACATTTCCAAAGGTCTGTCCATTCCCAGGGGTGTCTCTTAGAAGGCCACCCACACACAATAATGCATCTTTAAGGACTGTCCACTTCCATGGTCATCCTCTTCATAGGCCAGTCACCTTAAAGTATTGCCAATTTTAAAGGTCCGTAAGCTTCCCAGGTCCACCTCTTAAAGGGCCAGTACACTTAAAATGCTGTTGTTTTGAGGGTTTGTACACAACCCTGGTCAACCTCTTAAAGGACATAATTCCCTAAATTTGTCACCTCTTCAAGGGTGTGTCCACTTCTAGGGTCTGCCTCTTAAAGGGCCAGTCCGCAAAACATGTCACATGTTCAAGTGGCTTTCCACTTCATAAGCCACATTGACATTTCCAAAGGTCTGTCCATTCCCAGGGTTGTCTCTTAGAAGGCCACCCACACACAATAATGCATCTTTAAGGACTGTCCACTTCCATGGTCATCCTCTTCATAGGCCAGTCACCTTAAAGTATTGCCAATTTTAAAGGTCCGTAAGCTTCCCAGGTCCACTTCTTAAAGGGCCAGTACACTTAAAATGCTGTTTTTTCGAGGGTTTGTACACAACCCTGGTCAACCTCTTAAAGGACATAATTCCCTAAATTTGTCACCTCTTCAAGGGTTTGTCCACTTCTAGGGTCTGCCTCTTAAAGGGCCAGTCCGCAAAACATGTCACATGTTCAAGTGGCTTTCCACTTCATAAGCCACATTGACATTTCCAAAGGTCTGTCCATTCCCAGGGTTGTCTCTTAGAAGGCCACCCACACACAATAATGCATCTTTAAGGACTGTCCACTTCCATGGTCATCCTCTTCATAGCCCAGTCACCTTAAAGTATTGCCAATTTTAAAGGTCTGTAAGCTTCCCAGGTCCACCTCTTAAAGGGCCAGTACACTTAAAATACTGTTGTTTCAAGGGTTTGTACACAACCCTGGTCAACCTCTTAAAGGACATAATTCCCTAAATTTGTCACCTCTTCAAGGGTTTGTCCATATCTAGGGTCTGCCTCTTAAAGGGCCAGTCATCAAAACATGTCACATGTTTAAGTGGATTTCCACTTCATAAGCCACATTGACATTTCCAAAGGTCTGTCCATTCCCAGGGGTGTCTCTTAGAAGGCCACCCACACACAATAATGCATCTTTAAGGACTGTCCACTTCCATGGTCATCCTCTTCATAGGCCAGTCACCTTAAAGTATTGCCAATTTTAAAGGTCCGTAAGCTTCCCAGGTCCACCTCTTAAAGGGCCAGTACACTTAAAATGCTGTTGTTTTGAGGGTTTGTACACAACCCTGGTCAACCTCTTAAAGGACATAATTCCCTAAATTTGTCACCTCTTCAAGGGTGTGTCCACTTCTAGGGTCTGCCTCTTAAAGGGCCAGTCCGCAAAACATGTCACATGTTCAAGTGGCTTTCCACTTCATAAGCCACATTGACATTTCCAAAGGTCTGTCCATTCCCAGGGTTGTCTCTTAGAAGGCCACCCACACACAATAATGCATCTTTAAGGACTGTCCACTTCCATGGTCATCCTCTTCATAGGCCAGTCACCTTAAAGTATTGCCAATTTTAAAGGTCTGTAAGCTTCCCAGGTCCACCTCTTAAAGGGCCAGTACACTTAAAATACTGTTGTTTCAAGGGTTTGTACACAACCCTGGTCAACCTCTTAAAGGACATAATTCCCTAAATTTGTCACCTCTTCAAGGGTTTGTCCATATCTAGGGTCTGCCTCTTAAAGGGCCAGTCATCAAAACATGTCACATGTTCAAGTGGATTTCCACTTCATAAGCCACATTGACATTTCCAAAGGTCTGTCCATTCCCAGGGGTGTCTCTTAGAAGGCCACCCACACACAATAATGCATCTTTAAGGACTGTCCACTTCCATGGTCATCCTCTTCATAGGCCAGTCACCTTAAAGTATTGCCAATTTTAAAGGTCCGTAAGCTTCCCAGGTCCACCTCTTAAAGGGCCAGTACACTTAAAATGCTGTTGTTTTGAGGGTTTGTACACAACCCTGGTCAACCTCTTAAAGGACATAATTCCCTAAATTTGTCACCTCTTCAAGGGTGTGTCCACTTCTAGGGTCTGCCTCTTAAAGGGCCAGTCCGCAAAACATGTCACATGTTCAAGTGGCTTTCCACTTCATAAGCCACATTGACATTTCCAAAGGTCTGTCCATTCCCAGGGTTGTCTCTTAGAAGGCCACCCACACACAATAATGCATCTTTAAAGACTGTCCACTTCCATGGTCATCCTCTTCATAGGCCAGTCACCTTAAAGTATTGCCAATTTTAAAGGTCCGTAAGCTTCCCAGGTCCACCTCTTAAAGGGCCAGTACACTTAAAATGCTGTTGTTTTGAGGGTTTGTACACAACCCTGGTCAACCTCTTAAAGGACATAATTCCCTAAATTTGTCACCTCTTCAAGGGTGTGTCCACTTCTAGGGTCTGCCTCTTAAAGGGCCAGTCCGCAAAACATGTCACATGTTCAAGTGGCTTTCCACTTCATAAGCCACATTGACATTTCCAAAGGTCTGTTCATTCCCAGGGTTGTCTCTTAGAAGGCCACCCACACACAATAATGCATCTTTAAGGACTGTCCACTTCCATGGTCATCCTCTTCATAGGCCAGTCACCTTAAAGTATTGCCAATTTTAAAGGTCTGTAAGCTACCCAGGTCCAACTCTTAAAGGGCCAGTACACTTAAAATACTGTTGTTTCAAGGGTTTGTACACAACCCTGGTCAACCTCTTAAAGGACATAATTCCCTAAATTTGTCACCTCTTCAAGGGTTTGTCCATATCTAGGTGTCTCTTAAAGGGCCAGTCATCAAAACATGTCACATGTTCAAGTGGATTTCCACTTCATAAGCCACATTGACATTTCCAAAGGTCTGTCCATTCCCAGGGTTGTCTCTTAGAAGGCCACCCACACACAATAATGCATCTTTAAGGACTGTCCACTTCCATGGTCATCCTCTTCATAGGCCAGTCACCTTAAAGTATTGCCAATTTTAAAGGTCCGTAAGCTTCCCAGGTCCACCTCTTAAAGGGCCAGTACACTTAAAATGCTGTTGTTTCGAGGGTTTGTACACAACCCTGGTCAACCTCTTAAAGGACATAATTCCCTAAATTTGTCACCTCTTCAAGGGTTTGTCCACTTCTAGGGTCTGCCTCTTAAAGGGCCAGTCCGCAAAACATGTCACATGTTCAAGTGGCTTTCCACTTCATAAGCCACATTGACATTTCCAAAGGTCTGTCCATTCCCAGGGTTGTCTCTTAGAAGGCCACCCACACAGAATAATGCATCTTTAAGAGCTGTCCAATTCCATGGTCATCCTCTTCATAGGCCAGTCACCTTAAAGTATTGCCAATTTTAAAGGTCTGTAAGCTTCCCAGGTCCACCTCTTAAAGGGCCAGTACACTTAAAATACTGTTGTTTCAAGGGTTTGTACACAACCCTGGTCAACCTCTTAAAGGACATAATTCCCTAAATTTGTCACCTCTTCAAGGGTTTGTCCATAGCTAGGGTCTGCCTCTTAAAGGGCCAGTCATCAAAACATGTCACATGTTCAAGTGGATTTCCACTTCATAAGCCACATTGACATTTCCAAAGGTCTGTCCATTCCCAGGGGTGTCTCTTAGAAGGCCACCCACACACAATAATGCATCTTTAAGGACTGTCCACTTCCATGGTCATCCTCTTCATAGGCCAGTCACCTTAAAGTATTGCCAATTTTAAAGGTCCGTAAGCTTCCCAGGTCCACCTCTTAAAGGGCCAGTACACTTAAAATGCTGTTGTTTTGAGGGTTTGTACACAACCCTGGTCAACCTCTTAAAGGACATAATTCCCTAAATTTGTCACCTCTTCAAGGGTGTGTCCACTTCTAGGGTCTGCCTCTTAAAGGGCCAGTCCGCAAAACATGTCACATGTTCAAGTGGCTTTCCACTTCATAAGCCACATTGACATTTCCAAAGGTCTGTCCATTCCCAGGGTTGTCTCTTAGAAGGCCACCCACACACAATAATGCATCTTTAAGGACTGTCCACTTCCATGGTCATCCTCTTCATAGGCCAGTCACCTTAAAGTATTGCCAATTTTAAAGGTCTGTAAGCTTCCCAGGTCCACCTCTTAAAGGGCCAGTACACTTAAAATACTGTTGTTTTAAGGGTTTGTACACAACCCTGGTCAACCTCTTAAAGGACATAATTCCCTAAATTTGTCACCTCTTCAAGGGTTTGTCCATATCTAGGGCCTGCCTCTTAAAGGGCCAGTCATCAAAACATGTCACATGTTCAAGTGGATTTCCACTTCATAAGCCACATTGACATTTCCAAAGGTCTGTCCATTCCCAGGGGTGTCTCTTAGAAGGCCACCCACACACAATAATGCATCTTTAAGGACTGTCCACTTCCATGGTCATCCTCTTCATAGGCCAGTCACCTTAAAGTATTGCCAATTTTAAAGGTCCGTAAGCTTCCCAGGTCCACCTCTTAAAGGGCCAGTACACTTAAAATGCTGTTGTTTTGAGGGTTTGTACACAACCCTGGTCAACCTCTTAAAGGACATAATTCCCTAAATTTGTCACCTCTTCAAGGGTGTGTCCACTTCTAGGGTCTGCCTCTTAAAGGGCCAGTCCGCAAAACATGTCACATGTTCAAGTGGCTTTCCACTTCATAAGCCACATTGACATTTCCAAAGGTCTGTCCATTCCCAGGGTTGTCTCTTAGAAGGCCACCCACACACAATAATGCATCTTTAAGGACTGTCCACTTCCATGGTCATCCTCTTCATAGGCCAGTCACCTTAAAGTATTGCCAATTTTAAAGGTCCGTAAGCTTCCCAGGTCCACTTCTTAAAGGGCCAGTACACTTAAAATGCTGTTTTTTCGAGGGTTTGTACACAACCCTGGTCAACCTCTTAAAGGACATAATTCCCTAAATTTGTCACCTCTTCAAGGGTTTGTCCACTTCTAGGGTCTGCCTCTTAAAGGGCCAGTCCGCAAAACATGTCACATGTTCAAGTGGCTTTCCACTTCATAAGCCACATTGACATTTCCAAAGGTCTGTCCATTCCCAGGGTTGTCTCTTAGAAGGCCACCCACACACAATAATGCATCTTTAAGGACTGTCCACTTCCATGGTCATCCTCTTCATAGCCCAGTCACCTTAAAGTATTGCCAATTTTAAAGGTCTGTAAGCTTCCCAGGTCCACCTCTTAAAGGGCCAGTACACTTAAAATACTGTTGTTTCAAGGGTTTGTACACAACCCTGGTCAACCTCTTAAAGGACATAATTCCCTAAATTTGTCACCTCTTCAAGGGTTTGTCCATATCTAGGGTCTGCCTCTTAAAGGGCCAGTCATCAAAACATGTCACATGTTTAAGTGGATTTCCACTTCATAAGCCACATTGACATTTCCAAAGGTCTGTCCATTCCCAGGGGTGTCTCTTAGAAGGCCACCCACACACAATAATGCATCTTTAAGGACTGTCCACTTCCATGGTCATCCTCTTCATAGGCCAGTCACCTTAAAGTATTGCCAATTTTAAAGGTCCGTAAGCTTCCCAGGTCCACCTCTTAAAGGGCCAGTACACTTAAAATGCTGTTGTTTTGAGGGTTTGTACACAACCCTGGTCAACCTCTTAAAGGACATAATTCCCTAAATTTGTCACCTCTTCAAGGGTGTGTCCACTTCTAGGGTCTGCCTCTTAAAGGGCCAGTCCGCAAAACATGTCACATGTTCAAGTGGCTTTCCACTTCATAAGCCACATTGACATTTCCAAAGGTCTGTCCATTCCCAGGGTTGTCTCTTAGAAGGCCACCCACACACAATAATGCATCTTTAAGGACTGTCCACTTCCATGGTCATCCTCTTCATAGGCCAGTCACCTTAAAGTATTGCCAATTTTAAAGGTCTGTAAGCTTCCCAGGTCCACCTCTTAAAGGGCCAGTACACTTAAAATACTGTTGTTTCAAGGGTTTGTACACAACCCTGGTCAACCTCTTAAAGGACATAATTCCCTAAATTTGTCACCTCTTCAAGGGTTTGTCCATATCTAGGGTCTGCCTCTTAAAGGGCCAGTCATCAAAACATGTCACATGTTCAAGTGGATTTCCACTTCATAAGCCACATTGACATTTCCAAAGGTCTGTCCATTCCCAGGGGTGTCTCTTAGAAGGCCACCCACACACAATAATGCATCTTTAAGGACTGTCCACTTCCATGGTCATCCTCTTCATAGGCCAGTCACCTTAAAGTATTGCCAATTTTAAAGGTCCGTAAGCTTCCCAGGTCCACCTCTTAAAGGGCCAGTACACTTAAAATGCTGTTGTTTTGAGGGTTTGTACACAACCCTGGTCAACCTCTTAAAGGACATAATTCCCTAAATTTGTCACCTCTTCAAGGGTGTGTCCACTTCTAGGGTCTGCCTCTTAAAGGGCCAGTCCGCAAAACATGTCACATGTTCAAGTGGCTTTCCACTTCATAAGCCACATTGACATTTCCAAAGGTCTGTCCATTCCCAGGGTTGTCTCTTAGAAGGCCACCCACACACAATAATGCATCTTTAAAGACTGTCCACTTCCATGGTCATCCTCTTCATAGGCCAGTCACCTTAAAGTATTGCCAATTTTAAAGGTCCGTAAGCTTCCCAGGTCCACCTCTTAAAGGGCCAGTACACTTAAAATGCTGTTGTTTTGAGGGTTTGTACACAACCCTGGTCAACCTCTTAAAGGACATAATTCCCTAAATTTGTCACCTCTTCAAGGGTGTGTCCACTTCTAGGGTCTGCCTCTTAAAGGGCCAGTCCGCAAAACATGTCACATGTTCAAGTGGCTTTCCACTTCATAAGCCACATTGACATTTCCAAAGGTCTGTTCATTCCCAGGGTTGTCTCTTAGAAGGCCACCCACACACAATAATGCATCTTTAAGGACTGTCCACTTCCATGGTCATCCTCTTCATAGGCCAGTCACCTTAAAGTATTGCCAATTTTAAAGGTCTGTAAGCTACCCAGGTCCAACTCTTAAAGGGCCAGTACACTTAAAATACTGTTGTTTCAAGGGTTTGTACACAACCCTGGTCAACCTCTTAAAGGACATAATTCCCTAAATTTGTCACCTCTTCAAGGGTTTGTCCATATCTAGGTGTCTCTTAAAGGGCCAGTCATCAAAACATGTCACATGTTCAAGTGGATTTCCACTTCATAAGCCACATTGACATTTCCAAAGGTCTGTCCATTCCCAGGGTTGTCTCTTAGAAGGCCACCCACACACAATAATGCATCTTTAAGGACTGTCCACTTCCATGGTCATCCTCTTCATAGGCCAGTCACCTTAAAGTATTGCCAATTTTAAAGGTCCGTAAGCTTCCCAGGTCCACCTCTTAAAGGGCCAGTACACTTAAAATGCTGTTGTTTCGAGGGTTTGTACACAACCCTGGTCAACCTCTTAAAGGACATAATTCCCTAAATTTGTCACCTCTTCAAGGGTTTGTCCACTTCTAGGGTCTGCCTCTTAAAGGGCCAGTCCGCAAAACATGTCACATGTTCAAGTGGCTTTCCACTTCATAAGCCACATTGACATTTCCAAAGGTCTGTCCATTCCCAGGGTTGTCTCTTAGAAGGCCACCCACACAGAATAATGCATCTTTAAGAGCTGTCCAATTCCATGGTCATCCTCTTCATAGGCCAGTCACCTTAAAGTATTGCCAATTTTAAAGGTCTGTAAGCTTCCCAGGTCCACCTCTTAAAGGGCCAGTACACTTAAAATACTGTTGTTTCAAGGGTTTGTACACAACCCTGGTCAACCTCTTAAAGGACATAATTCCCTAAATTTGTCACCTCTTCAAGGGTTTGTCCATAGCTAGGGTCTGCCTCTTAAAGGGCCAGTCATCAAAACATGTCACATGTTCAAGTGGATTTCCACTTCATAAGCCACATTGACATTTCCAAAGGTCTGTCCATTCCCAGGGGTGTCTCTTAGAAGGCCACCCACACACAATAATGCATCTTTAAGGACTGTCCACTTCCATGGTCATCCTCTTCATAGGCCAGTCACCTTAAAGTATTGCCAATTTTAAAGGTCCGTAAGCTTCCCAGGTCCACCTCTTAAAGGGCCAGTACACTTAAAATGCTGTTGTTTTGAGGGTTTGTACACAACCCTGGTCAACCTCTTAAAGGACATAATTCCCTAAATTTGTCACCTCTTCAAGGGTGTGTCCACTTCTAGGGTCTGCCTCTTAAAGGGCCAGTCCGCAAAACATGTCACATGTTCAAGTGGCTTTCCACTTCATAAGCCACATTGACATTTCCAAAGGTCTGTCCATTCCCAGGGTTGTCTCTTAGAAGGCCACCCACACAGAATAATGCATCTTTAAGAGCTGTCCAATTCCATGGTCATCCTCTTCATAGGCCAGTCACCTTAAAGTATTGCCAATTTTAAAGGTCTGTAAGCTTCCCAGGTCCACCTCTTAAAGGGCCAGTACACTTAAAATACTGTTGTTTCAAGGGTTTGTACACAACCCTGGTCAACCTCTTAAAGGACATAATTCCCTAAATTTGTCACCTCTTCAAGGGTTTGTCCATAGCTAGGGTCTGCCTCTTAAAGGGCCAGTCATCAAAACATGTCACATGTTCAAGTGGATTTCCACTTCATAAGCCACATTGACATTTCCAAAGGTCTGTCCATTCCCAGGGGTGTCTCTTAGAAGGCCACCCACACACAATAATGCATCTTTAAGGACTGTCCACTTCCATGGTCATCCTCTTCATAGGCCAGTCACCTTAAAGTATTGCCAATTTTAAAGGTCCGTAAGCTTCCCAGGTCCACCTCTTAAAGGGCCAGTACACTTAAAATGCTGTTGTTTTGAGGGTTTGTACACAACCCTGGTCAACCTCTTAAAGGACATAATTCCCTAAATTTGTCACCTCTTCAAGGGTGTGTCCACTTCTAGGGTCTGCCTCTTAAAGGGCCAGTCCGCAAAACATGTCACATGTTCAAGTGGCTTTCCACTTCATAAGCCACATTGACATTTCCAAAGGTCTGTCCATTCCCAGGGTTGTCTCTTAGAAGGCCACCCACACACAATAATGCATCTTTAAGGACTGTCCACTTCCATGGTCATCCTCTTCATAGGCCAGTCACCTTAAAGTATTGCCAATTTTAAAGGTCTGTAAGCTTCCCAGGTCCACCTCTTAAAGGGCCAGTACACTTAAAATACTGTTGTTTTAAGGGTTTGTACACAACCCTGGTCAACCTCTTAAAGGACATAATTCCCTAAATTTGTCACCTCTTCAAGGGTTTGTCCATATCTAGGGCCTGCCTCTTAAAGGGCCAGTCATCAAAACATGTCACATGTTCAAGTGGATTTCCACTTCATAAGCCACATTGACATTTCCAAAGGTCTGTCCATTCCCAGGGGTGTCTCTTAGAAGGCCACCCACACACAATAATGCATCTTTAAGGACTGTCCACTTCCATGGTCATCCTCTTCATAGGCCAGTCACCTTAAAGTATTGCCAATTTTAAAGGTCCGTAAGCTTCCCAGGTCCACCTCTTAAAGGGCCAGTACACTTAAAATGCTGTTGTTTTGAGGGTTTGTACACAACCCTGGTCAACCTCTTAAAGGACATAATTCCCTAAATTTGTCACCTCTTCAAGGGTGTGTCCACTTCTAGGGTCTGCCTCTTAAAGGGCCAGTCCGCAAAACATGTCACATGTTCAAGTGGCTTTCCACTTCATAAGCCACATTGACATTTCCAAAGGTCTGTCCATTCCCAGGGTTGTCTCTTAGAAGGCCACCCACACACAATAATGCATCTTTAAGGACTGTCCACTTCCATGGTCATCCTCTTCATAGGCCAGTCACCTTAAAGTATTGCCAATTTTAAAGGTCCGTAAGCTTCCCAGGTCCACCTCTTAAAGGGCCAGTACACTTAAAATGCTGTTTTTTCGAGGGTTTGTACACAACCCTGGTCAACCTCTTAAAGGACATAATTCCCTAAATTTGTCACCTCTTCAAGGGTTTGTCCACTTCTAGGGTCTGCCTCTTAAAGGGCCAGTCCGCAAAACATGTCACATGTTCAAGTGGCTTTCCACTTCATAAGCCACATTGACATTTCCAAAGGTCTGTCCATTCCCAGGGTTGTCTCTTAGAAGGCCACCCACACACAATAATGCATCTTTAAGGACTGTCCACTTCCATGGTCATCCTCTTCATAGGCCAGTCACCTTAAAGTATTGCCAATTTTAAAGGTCTGTAAGCTTCCCAGGTCCACCTCTTAAAGGGCCAGTACACTTAAAATACTGTTGTTTCAAGGGTTTGTACACAACCCTGGTCAACATCTTAAAGGACATAATTCCCTAAATTTGTCACCTCTTCAAGGGTTTGTCCATATCTAGGGTCTGCCTCTTAAAGGGCCAGTCATCAAAACATGTCACATGTTTAAGTGGATTTCCACTTCATAAGCCACATTGACATTTCCAAAGGTCTGTCCATTCCCAGGGGTGTCTCTTAGAAGGCCACCCACACACAATAATGCATCTTTAAGGACTGTCCACTTCCATGGTCATCCTCTTCATAGGCCAGTCACCTTAAAGTATTGCCAATTTTAAAGGTCCGTAAGCTTCCCAGGTCCACCTCTTAAAGGGCCAGTACACTTAAAATGCTGTTGTTTTGAGGGTTTGTACACAACCCTGGTCAACCTCTTAAAGGACATAATTCCCTAAATTTGTCACCTCTTCAAGGGTGTGTCCACTTCTAGGGTCTGCCTCTTAAAGGGCCAGTCCGCAAAACATGTCACATGTTCAAGTGGCTTTCCACTTCATAAGCCACATTGACATTTCCAAAGGTCTGTCCATTCCCAGGGTTGTCTCTTAGAAGGCCACCCACACACAATAATGCATCTTTAAGGACTGTCCACTTCCATGGTCATCCTCTTCATAGGCCAGTCACCTTAAAGTATTGCCAATTTTAAAGGTCTGTAAGCTTCCCAGGTCCACCTCTTAAAGGGCCAGTACACTTAAAATACTGTTGTTTCAAGGGTTTGTACACAACCCTGGTCAACCTCTTAAAGGACATAATTCCCTAAATTTGTCACCTCTTCAAGGGTTTGTCCATATCTAGGGTCTGCCTCTTAAAGGGCCAGTCATCAAAACATGTCACATGTTCAAGTGGATTTCCACTTCATAAGCCACATTGACATTTCCAAAGGTCTGTCCATTCCCAGGGGTGTCTCTTAGAAGGCCACCCACACACAATAATGCATCTTTAAGGACTGTCCACTTCCATGGTCATCCTCTTCATAGGCCAGTCACCTTAAAGTATTGCCAATTTTAAAGGTCCGTAAGCTTCCCAGGTCCACCTCTTAAAGGGCCAGTACACTTAAAATGCTGTTGTTTCGAGGGTTTGTACACAACCCTGGTCAACCTCTTAAAGGACATAATTCCCTAAATTTGTCACCTCTTCAAGGGTGTGTCCACTTCTAGGGTCTGCCTCTTAAAGGGCCAGTCCGCAAAACATGTCACATGTTCAAGTGGCTTTCCACTTCATAAGCCACATTGACATTTCCAAAGGTCTGTCCATTCCCAGGGTTGTCTCTTAGAAGGCCACCCACACACAATAATGCATCTTTAAGGACTGTCCACTTCCATGGTCATCCTCTTCATAGGCCAGTCACCTTAAAGTATTGCCAATTTTAAAGGTCCGTAAGCTTCCCAGGTCCACCTCTTAAAGGGCCAGTACACTTAAAATGCTGTTTTTTCGAGGGTTTGTACACAACCCTGGTCAACCTCTTAAAGGACATAATTCCCTAAATTTGTCACCTCTTCAAGGGTTTGTCCACTTCTAGGGTCTGCCTCTTAAAGGGCCAGTCCGCAAAACATGTCACATGTTCAAGTGGCTTTCCACTTCATAAGCCACATTGACATTTCCAAAGGTCTGTCCATTCCCAGGGTTGTCTCTTAGAAGGCCACCCACACACAATAATGCATCTTTAAGGACTGTCCACTTCCATGGTCATCCTCTTCATAGGCCAGTCACCTTAAAGTATTGCCAATTTTAAAGGTCTGTAAGCTTCCCAGGTCCACCTCTTAAAGGGCCAGTACACTTAAAATACTGTTGTTTCAAGGGTTTGTACACAACCCTGGTCAACCTCTTAAAGGACATAATTCCCTAAATTTG